>NC_045438.1:40174778-40189293 GCF_002776525.5 Piliocolobus tephrosceles
TTCTAGAGTTTTTAAATTAATGAACAGATATTGACACATTTTATACATTATTATTTATTAAAGTCTATAGTTTTACATTAGGGTTAAAACTTTGTGTTGCACAATTCTATGGGTTTTAACAAATACCTAATTTCATGTATCCACCATTATAGTACTCCTGCAAAATAGTTTCATTGCCCTAAAAATCCCTCATGCTGCCTATTCCTCCAACTTCCCTCCCTCTGTGAGCCACCAGCAACCAGTCATACTTTTCTTTTCGTTAGTCAATGTCATATAGAACATACCATTTTAAGAGTGGCCTCTTTCACGTACCAATATGTACTTAAGATTCATTCAGGCTTGGCGTGGTGGCTCATGCCTGTAATCCCAGCACTGTGGGAGGCCAAGGCGGGGCGATTGTCTGAGTTCAGGAGTTCGAAACCAGCCTGACCAACATGGTGAGATCCTGTCTCTACTAAAAATACAATAATTAGCTGGGTGTCGTGGCATCCATCTGTAATCCCAGCTACTAGGGAGACTGAGGGAGAAGAATTGCTTGAATCCGGGAGGTGAGGTTGCAATGAGCCAAGATCATGCCATTGCACTCCAGTCTGGGCAACAAAAGCAAAACTACGTCTCAAAAAATAAAACAAACAAACAAAAAAGATTCTATCTCCAATATGTTCAACAAATTACAGTGTAAATACTTAACATACAAGATTAGTAATACATTAATGCTTAATAAGATCAAACTCTTCGCAACCAGCCTGGGCAACGTGGTGAAATCTCATCTCTACAAAAATACAAAAAATTAACCGGGCATGGTGGTGGGCACCTGTAGTCCCGGCTACTCGGGAGGATGAGCCAGGAGAATTGCTTGGACCCGGGAGGTGGAGGTTGCAGTGATCTGAGATCACGCCACTGCACTCCAGCCTGGGCGAGTGAATGAGACTCTGTCTCAAAAAGCAAAAGAAAACAAAAAACAAAAAACAGATTCATTCATTCATTTCACTACTGAGTAATATTTTATTGTATAGACATACCACAGCTCTTTTATCCATTCTCCTATAAAAGAACATCTTAATTGTTTACAAACTTTTCTCTGATTATGAATAAAGTAGCTATCAATATTCATTGCAGATTTTTGTGTGGACATGTTTTCACATCATTTGGGTAAGTACTTAGGAGCAGGACTGCTGGATAAAATGGTAAGGCTATTTTATCTTTGAAAGAAAGTGTCAAATGCCTTTCAAAGTACCTGCAACATTTTGCATTCCCACTAGCAATTCATGAGAGTATTTGTTGCTTTATATCCTGTATAGAATTTGATAATGTCACGTTTTTGTATTTTACTCATCCTGATAGGTGTGCAGTGATATTTTCTTATTATAATGTGCAACTTCCAAATGAGGTTAAACATCTTTTCATATGCTTATTTTCTATCATATATATTCTTTGATGAGGTATCTGTTCAGAATTCTTGCCCATTTTAATTGGGTGTTTTGCTTTCTTATTGTTGAATTTTAAGAATTTTTTTACATCTGAATACAAGTCCTTTATAAGATACATGTTTTGCAAATATTTTCTCTTAGTCTTTGGCTTGTCTTTCTCAATCTCTTGACAGTGTCTTTTGCAGAGTAGATTTTTTTTTTTTAAATTTAATAAACTTAGTTTCCTATCACATATATGACAAACTTAATGACTTAAAGCAACATAAATTTATTCTCTCACAATTATGCAGGTCAAAAGTTTGAAATTCGTATCACTGGGCTGAAATCAAAAGGATAGTAGGAATGTTTTCCAGCCAAATGTGTTAGGAGAGAATCAATTATTTGCCTTTTCAAACCTTTGGTGGCTGTCCTAATTCTTTTCTGTGTGGTCATTGCAGTCTCCTCATTGGCTACATTGCCTGCAATGATTACGCATTTTATATATCAACTTGTTTAGACAGTGATACCCATATATTTTATCGAACACTTCTTGAATTTGCCATAGAAGTACTTTTTACATGATAATAACATTTAAATCAGTAGACTCTGAGAAAAGCAGATTATCCTTCATAATGTGGGTAGGCCTCATCCAGTCATTTGGAGGCTTCAGAAAAAGTCTGGCCTCCCCCAAGGAATAGGGAATGCTGCCAGGAATGTGCCTTTGAACTCAAGCTGCAACATCAACTCTCCCCTCCTGTGTCTCCAGTCTGCCAATTTACCCTGCAGATTTTGGACTTGTTAGCTTCCAGAACAGCATGAAACAACTCCTTAAGATCAATCCATAGCTCTCTCTCCTTTCTCTCTCCTCAGAGAAAGATAGATGATAGATAGAAAGATACATAGATAGACAGACAGACAGATAGATAAATGATAGATAGATAGATAGATAGATAGATAGATAGATAGATAGATAGATGACATATGGATAGATAGATAGATTCTCTGGAGGCACTGACTAATATATCTTCTCTTCTGTCTCCATCTGACTCTCTCTTACAAGGATAAATGTGATTACATTAAGAGCTTATCCAGACATTTAGGATAATCTCCTCATCTCAGTATCCTTAACTTAATCATATCTACAATATCCTTTTTCTAAAGTAACATTCACACATTCCAGGGGTCAGCACATAGATATCTTTTTTGACTCTTTATTCAGCATACCACAGGTAGACTTGATAAGTCTTTTGTAAAAAACGGTAATTGTATCTATGTCATATGTAGGTGGGGAATGAAAACTGTCACATTTGTTCTGGATAAGGCACATTTAAATTATAACAGAAGATTTAAGCATCTGTTTTCTGAATCTTTTAGTTCTGCTGATGAGTATGCAAACTCATAATGATTTCAAAATATTTTAATTACTTTTAAAGATATTCAATAAAATGTGGCTATGGCAGACAGAAAGATACATGATATGGTTTTAAATATACTTTAAATATAAATCATGTTCACTTTAAAGTTTTAAAGTATATTTACAGCATTAGGTAAGTTTATAATGTTATCAGTAATAAATACATTTTTTCTTGTTACATCTCATATTCTATGAATATTTTAAAATATTTAAATTTTAATTAGGTAGACCTGAACAATTAAATCAATTATACTATATAATAAAATTATTTTATGAAATGCATAAAGAGCATATATGGATATTTTTATAAGAACAAATTTTGAATAAGAAAGGAATTCAAAAACTTCATAAACAAAAAAATAGTAACTGTAGAAGTGGGTTAGTCAATGACAATGAATTAGACTAATCTGAGAGCAAGATCTGAGGTGAAAAAAGGTTAGGTAGTAGAAAAATAAAATAACAAAATTATAGATAAGTCTCCACCCTCATTCTTCACTTATTTTCTTGAGAAATAGCCTCTCCCCATTTGGGTCTCAAACAATTTTTAAGTGAAAAGACAAAAATTTAAATGAAAGGACAGAAATCAAGACTGCCTGTTTCAGTCCTATTCATTTTATAAAACTGTCACTTCTGTTAAACAGGTGTTTGAATAAAAGTAACTGTTTTGCATTTTGAGCATGCATAATATGCTGCCATTATCATTTCTTCTAAAGACTCAGATTTAATATTTTAATAATGTTACATCCTCTGGGTTCAGAACTCTATTAAATATTCTACTTAATAATTAAGTTCAGGTGCTGTTTAATGCACTTACCTTCTTTTCATGTGTCCAAGTTACAACATACTGTATTTAAAATCCTAATCATTTGTCAAATACTAGAAACTCACTAAAAATGTGTTTATTAGATATACAGCAATTATTTTGTGGCTCCTTCTTTCCTAGGAAATATACTTTGTTATGTGTTTGGTTTTTGTTTCTCTGGTTTGGTTTTTATTTTTCAAAAGCTTGGAAACTGAACAATAATTTAATATTTGGTATATATTAAAATATTAATTTGAGAGTGTTGTTGTGGGATCGTAGGGCAGTAACCTATAATTGGGAATGAATTTTAAAAAGCAGGGGCTTTTGGTAGGCATGAAGTCACCTCCATGTGCTTTTAGTAGTTCTAGGTATAATATTGAAAAATGGGTCTTAAACAAATACATTGTAATGTTATTTATAAACTGTATTGAATAAAAGCAAATAATAGTATGTGCTATATACTGTTATTGAAATATCCTAAAAAGGCAAAGTAATAGAAGATTTCATGTAGATATAATAATAACACTATTGTAACAAGAAGTGAATTTATTTCTTCAACCGTGGCATATTTCTGCTAAGCCTTATTCAGTCTCATAAAAGATTATAGAAAAGATGAGACAACAGTAATAAGCTTATTCATTACCTCCAAAAAGCTGCCCTAAGTAAAACAGATATCTGGATCAAATAATACAATGGATTCACCATATTATTCTCCCGAGATTTGTGAGAAAAATTATAAAATGTTTTTATATTAACATTTAAAAATATTATGATTAATATGTAAAATAAAATTTTTATTCAATTAGGTTTCAGATTTCAAAAGCAATATTCAGAGCTCAATTTGAATTGGTATTGGGCCGACAGACTGATGCAAGTTTTCCCAAATTCTAATCAAACTGCCTGTGTAAACATACAGAGGGCTCTCACATCTCTACCCTAAACAAAAAACGGCCAGAGCCCATCCATAGAATGGAGTAGGATCTTCCTCGTAGCTTTAAATTCCACGAGGCTACATTTTGTGGTACTCGCTGTGGCCTATTCACAGTTCTTCATGTGACCCAAAGCAGATCTGTCATCCAGCAAGAATGCTTTGGCTAACAGACCTTCAGTCTTTAGCAGCCATACCCTGGGCTTTCATCCTGCTTTTCTCTTACACACACACAGTGAAAGGTGAGTGTTCATCTACTCTCACCCACTCCTCTATTCAGAGAAAGAAACTTTCAGAAATAACTGGATGTGAAGGAAAAAATGGAAAGAATCCTAAGATGTCTAATAGTGATTCAGGGTTCCACATGCCCTTAATTTAGAAAGTTAAGTTACTTAGAATACTAAGAAGAAAACCAAACAAAAGAGAATACAAATGTGTGAATTGAATACTGTTACTAGATCTAAAAGGGGCTGAGGCCTATTCACATTAGCATGCTGAGTTTTTTTTTTTTTTTCTCTTTTTCTTTGCTGATCAAGGAAGGAGATGTATCAGTCAAAATAAGGACAATAAGTAGTCAGTCAATATTTAGAAATGTGAAGCTCATAACATTGTTTCTTGTTAAAGGATGAGTAAATAGAAAAAAAAAAAAAAACCTCAAACATAGCACACTGATGTTAATTTTAGAAAATTAATATTGCCTTTCTGTAAATTTAAAATACTGGAACAACAACAACAAAAACCACAGACCATGGAAAGTGACATAGATAAGACAAGTAGGTATCCAAGTAAAATATGTGCCATAATTAAAATCAGTGTCATAGGCAATGAAAGTGAAAATTGGCAATGGTATATTAAATTATTAGATGATCAAACCTAATGTCTCTAAATAAAGAAGAAAAGGATGTTAGGATGAAGACAATGAAAACAAAATAACAGATAGCAAGGAGGGAGAACTAATACTTAAAGAACATATCGTGCCTTTACTGGAAGAAAAATAAAACTGTGGATGGTGGACATGGGAGGACACAACATAAAATATTCTAAGCTTTAGAAGAGAATTCCATAATTAGACAGTCTAGACAAGTCTAATGATACAAAGTGAGCTAAACTACTGTACTTTTACATTCATTCTTGTGTTTTTGCAGAGTACAAACCTTCCATAGACTGTCTCCACCAATGACTGAATATAAGAGGGATAGGAGAGTGAAGCACACCTCTTATTTGGAAGACGCAGAAAACCTTTGTTTGCCTCATATTCCTTGCTTAGTTAAGAAATCCCCAATGCATTTTCTAAAAGTTCTTTAGAGTGCTCAGCAGTCTAGGATGTTCCCACAAACTAGCTCTTCTCTTTCTTTCACTTGGGATTGAACTTGCTTAGCGGCCTGAGTGCAATTCCAGCCTACACTAGCTCCATCCCATCTCCTTTTACACAGGCATTTCTCCTAATAAAATCCTGGCAGGTTTAATCTCCTCTTGATGTCTGCTTCTCAGAGGACCAGAAGTAAAAGAGATAAATAAAATACAGACTTAAATAAGAAAAAGATGTGTTTAAAATAGTAGAGAAAATTATTCAAGCTTAATCAATTATTCAAGTTGAGCATTACACTGATGAGATAAATTTATTTTAACTAATTGAATTTTCATGATAATAACAGTAATGCATATTTATTCTTGAGCACGCAGGAAACAAAGAAAATGAGACAAAAACATCAACAACAACCACAAATAAACAACCCACAAGAGATTCATTAATTGAATTAATTTGTTGGTGTGTTTAATTAGTCTTTTTAAGTGTGTATTTCTTCTTAAATTTAAATTTATAATAAAAAAATATTTTCCTGAAAATATATTTTAGGGGTCAGCAACAGGGAAAGTATGTAAGAATTAAAAAAAAAAAAAAATAATGACCAAGAGGCGAGACTTTTTATACTTATTGTTCTTTTTTTTTTTTTTTTGAGACGGAGTCTCACTCTGTCACCCAGGCGGGAGTGCTGTGGCCGGATCTCAGCTCACTGCAAGCTCCGTCTCCCGGGTTCAAGCCATTCTCCTGCCTCAGCCTCCCGGGTAGCTGGGACTAGAGGCGCCGCCACATCGCCCGGCTAGTTTTTTGTAGTTTTTTTTTTTTTTTTAGTAGAGATGGGGTTTCACCGTGTTAGCCAGGATGGTCTCCATCTCCTGACCTCGTGATCCACCCGTCTCGGCCTCCCAAAGTGCTGGGATTACAGGCTTGAGCCACCGCGCCCGGCCACTTATTGTTAATTTTTAAAATATCATGTAGAATGTTTAATAATCATTTTATTCTTGATGGTTTTTTTCCCCAGCTTTACTGAGATATAACTGACAAATACTAATTGTACATGTTTAAAGTGTGTCACATGATGTTTTTGATATACGTACAATTGTGAAAAGATTACAATAGTCACACTAATTAATGTGTCCGTTGTCTCACATGTTACCATTTTTTGTGTATGTGACTGATCGGAATACATAAGATCCATTTTCTTAACAAATCTCAAGTACAATAGGTCCTCATATAACACTGTTTTCTCCAACTTGTCATGTTATAATGTTTATGTGAAAGAAAATATCAGTTCTCAGCAGGGCCACTGTCTGTGTGGAGTCGGCCTGTATGCTCTATGTCTGCAATGGATTTTCTCCTGGTACTCTGGTTTCCTTCCACATCACAAAGACACACATAATAGGTCAACTGATGTGTCTATATTGTCCCAGTCTGAGTGAGTGTGCGTGTGTGTGAGTATAAGCTGTGATAGAATGGTGTCCTGTCCAGGGTTGGCTCCCGCATTTCACCTTGGACTGCCAGGATAGGCTCTGGCCACCTGTGACTATATGACAATCATACAAATGAATGACAATAAACAATTTGGTACCAAGGCACTCAGCAAGTTCAGCATATTTGTTATTGTTTGTGTTTGAGCTGCATTGTGATCGGAGACATCCTTACAATTTTTGCTTTTCAAACATTTGTTCCTGGATTTAACCCACTATCATTACAAAACCACTACCAATTCACTAAAACTTGGGTATTTATCTTACTTGCTTTTATTAATCTTTCCTAAATGTATGTATAACTCATCTTTATTAATGTTTAACATTAGAAGGGTTTTGTGTCTTTATTTAGAAGGTAGTGAGGTTTTTATGACCAGAAATATGTCATAGGAATTTAACCCTTGCTTATATCAATTCACCTATAGTAATACTGGTTTTGTTATGTCATTTTGCTTAAAATCACAGTTTCCAGGAAACTATCAACGATTTTAAGAGAGGACTTACTGTATACAACAAAGTTCTATTAACTACAGTCACCGTGCCATACATTAGATCTCTAGAACTTGTTCGTCTTACATAACTGAAACTTTCTACCCTTTGAACATCTTTCCATTTTTCCCAGCCTTCATCCTCAGGAAACAACTGTTTTGCTCTCTGATTCTATGTGTTTGCCTTTTTTTTTTTTTTCAGATTGCACATGAAAGTGAGATCGTAAAGTATATCTCTTTATGTGCTTGCCTAATTTCATTTAGCATGATGTCCTCCAGGTTCATCCATGTTGTTACAGGTGATCAGATTTCCTTCTTTTTTAAGGTTGAATAATATTCACACATATATTATAACTCACATTTTCTTTATCCATATGTAAATTAGTGGAAATATGTTGATTCCATGTGTTGGCTTTTGTGAATAATGCTGAGAGTATATATATGTATTTTAGATATTGATTTCATTACTTTAGAATATATAACCAGGAGTGGGTTTACAGGATCATATGGTAGTTCTGTTTTTAACTTTTTAAGGAACCTTTATTTCTCTCTCTCTCTTTCTAAATAGTAAAATGGACAGGTAGATAGATAGATGAGATTTTGTTTTTATTATTATACTTTATGTTCTAGGGTACATGTGCACAACACACAGGGTTGTTACATATGTATACATGTGCCATGCTGGTGTGCTGCACCCATTAACTCGTCATTTACATTAGATATATCTCCTAATGCTATCCCTCTCCCGTCCCTCCACCCCACAACAGGCCCCAGTGTGTGATGTCACCCTTCCTCTGTCCAAGTGTTCTCATTGTTCAGTTCAGTTCCCACCTATGAGTGAGAACATGCGGTGTTTGGTTTTCTGCTCTTGGAATAGTTTGCTGAGAATGATGGTTTCCATCTGCATCCATGTCTCTACAAAGGACACTAACTCATCCTTTTTTATGGCTGCATAGTATTCCATGGTGTATATGTGCCACATTTTCTTAATCCAGTCTGTCATTGATGGACATTTGGGTTGGTTCCAAGTCTTTGCTATTGTGAATAGTGCCGCAATAAACAAACGTGTGTATGTGTCTTTATAGCAGCATGATTTATAATCCTTTGGGTATATACCCAGTAATGGGATGGCTGGGTCAAATGGTATTTCTAGTTCTAGATCCTTGAGGAATCATCACACTGTCTTCCACAATGGTTGAACTAGTTTACAGTCCCACCAACAGCGTAAAAGTGTTCCTATTTCTCCACATGCTCTCCAGTACCTGTTGTTTTCTGCCTTTTTAATAATTGCCATTCTAACTGGTGTGAGATGGTATTTCATTGTGGTTTTGATTTGCATTTTTCTGATGGCTTGTGATGATGAGCATTTTTTCATGTGTCTGTTGGCTACATAAATGTCTTCTTTTGAGAAGTGTCTGTTCATATGCTTTGCCCACTTTTTGATGGGGTTGTTTGTTTTTTTATTCTTGTAAATTTGTTTGAGTTCTTTGTAGATTCTGGATAGTAGCCCTTTGTCAGAAGAGTAGATTGCAAAAATTTTCTCCCATTCTGTAGGTTGCGTGTTCACTCTGATGGTAGTTTCTTTTGCTGTGCAGAAGCTCTTTAGTTTAATCAGATCACATTTGTCAATTTTGCCTTTTGTTGCCGTTGTTTTTGGTGTTTTAGACATGAAGTCCTTGCCCATGCCTATGTCCTGAATGGTAATGTCTAGGTTTTCTTCTAGGGTTCTTATGGTTTTAGGTCTAACATTTAAGTCTCTAATCCATCTTGAATTAATTTTTGTGTAAGATGTAGGGAAGGGATCCAATTTCAGCTTTCTCCATATGGCTAGCCAGTTTTCCCAGAACCATTTATTAAATAGGGAATCCTTTTTCCATTTCTTGTTTTTTCTCAGGTTTGTCAAAGATCAGATGGTTGTAGATGTGTGGTATTATTTCTGCGGGCTCTGTTATGTTCCATTGGTCTATATCTCTGTTTTGATATCAGTCCCATGCTGTTTTGGTTACTGTAGTCTTGCAGTATAGTTTGAAGTCAGGTAGCGTGATGCCTCCAGCTTTGTTCTTTTGACTTAGGATTGTCTTGGCAATGTGGGCTCTTTTTTGGTTCCATATGAACTTTAAAGCAATTTTTTCCAATTCTGTGAAGAAACTTATTGGTAGCTTGATGGGGATGGAATTGAATCTATAAATAATCTTGGGCAGTATGGCCATTTTCATGATATTGATTCTTCCTATCCATGAGCATGGTATGTTCTTCCATTTGTTTGTGTCCTCTTTTATTTCATTGAGCAGTGGTTTGTAGTTCTCCTTGAAGAGGTCCTTCACATCCCTTGTAAGTTGGATTCCTAGGTGTTTTATTCTCTTTGAAGCAATTGTGAATGGGAGTTCACTTATGATTTGGCTCTCTGTTTATCTGTTATTGGTGTATAAGAATGCTTGTGATTTTTGCCTATTGATTTTGTAACCCGAGACTTTGCTGAAGTTGCTTATCAGCTTAAGGAGACTTTGGGTTGAGAAGATGGGGTTTTCTAAACATACAATCATGTCATCTGTAAACAGGGACAATTTGATTTCCTCTTTTCCTAATTGAGTACCCTTTATTTCTTTCTGTTACCTTATTGCTCTTGCCAGAACTTCCAACCCTATGTTGCATAGGAGTGGTGAGAGAGGGCATCCCTGTCTTGTGCCAGTTTTCAAGGGGAATGCTTCCAATTTTTGCCCATTCAGTATGATATTGGCTGTGGGTTTGTCATAAATAGCCCTTACTATTTTGAGATACATTCCATCAATACTGAATTTACTGAGAGTTTTTAGCATGAAGCGCTGTTGAATTTTGTCAAAGGCCTTTTCTGCATCTATTGAGATAATCACGTGTTTTTTGTCTTTGGTTCTGTTTATATGCTGGATTACGTTTATTGGTTTGCATATATCGAACCAGTCTTGCATCCCAGGGATGAAGCCCACTTGATCATGGTGGATAAGCTTTTTGATGTGCTGCTGGATTCCGTTTGCCAGTATTTTATTGAGGATTTTTGCATCAATGTTCATCAGGGATATTGGCCTAAAATTCTCCTTTTTTGTTGTGTCTCTGCCAGGCTTTGGTATCTGGATGATGTTGGCCTCGTAAAATGAGTTAGGGAGGATTCCCTCTTTCTTTATTGATTGGAATAGTTTCAGAAGGAATGGTACCAGCTCCTTTTTGTACCTCTGGTAGAATTTGGATGTGAATCCAACTGGTCCTGGATGTTTTTGGTTGGTAGGCTATTAATTATTGCCTCAATTTCAGAGCCTGTTATTGGTCTATTCAGGGATTCAACTTCTTCCTGCTTTAGTCTTGGGAGAGTGTATGTGTCCAGGAATTTATCTATTTCTTCTAGGTTTTCTAATTTCTTTGTGTAGAGGTGTTTATAGTATTCTCTGATGGTAGTTTGCATTTCTGTGGAGTTGGTGGTAGTATCCCCTTTATCATTATTTATTGTGTCTATTTGATTCTTTTCTCTTTTCTTCTTCATTAGTATTGCTAGTGATCTATCAATTTTGTTGATCTTTTCAAAAAAGCAGCTCCTAAATGCACTGATTTTTTGAAGGGTTTTTTGTGTCTCTATCTCCTTCAGTTCTGCTGTGATCTTAGTTATTTCTTGTCTTCTGCTAGCTTTTGAATGTGTTTGCTCTTGCTTCTCTAGTTCTTTTAATTGTTATGTTAGGGTGTCAATTTTAGATCTTTCCTGCTTTCTCTTGTGGGCATTTAGAGGTATAAATTTTCCTCTACACATTGCTTTACATGTGTCCCAGAGATTCTGGTATGTTGTATCTTTGTTCTCATCTTCATTTCTGCCTTCATTTCGTTATGTACTCAGTAGTCATTGAGGAGCAGGTTGTTCCGTTTCCATGTAGTTGAGTGGTTTTGAGTGAGTTTTTTAATCCTGAGTTCTAGTTTGATTGCACTGCAGTCTGAGAGAGAGTTTGTTATAATTTCTGTTCTTTTACGTTTCCTAAGGAGTGCCTTACTTCCAGCTATGTGGTCAATTTGGGAATAAGTATAATGTGGTGCTGAGAAGAATATATATTCTGTTGATTTGGGGTGGTGAGTTCTGTAGAGGTCTATTAGGTCATTTGGTGCAGAGTTGAGTTGAATTCCTGGATATCCTTGTTAACTTTCTGTCTTGTTGATCTGTCTAATGTTGATGGTGGAGTGTTAACATCTCCCATTATTATTGTGTGGGAGTCTCCATCTCTTTGTAAGCCTCTAAGGACTTGCTTTATGAATCTGGGTGCTCCTGTATTGGATGCATATATATTTAGGACAGTTAGCTCTTCTTGTTGAATTGATCCCTTTACCATTGTGTAATGGCCTTCTTTGTCTCTTTTGATCTTTGTTGGTTTAAAGTCTGTTTTATCAGAGACTACGATTGCAACCCTTGCCTTTTTTTGTTTTCCATTTGCTTCCTCCATCCCTTTATTTAGAGCCTATGTGTGTCTCTGCACATGAGATGGGTCTCCTGAATACAGCAAACAGATGGGTCTTGACTCTTTATCCAATTTGCCAGTCTGTGTCTTTTAATTGGGGCATTTAGTTCATTTACATTTAAGGTTAATATTGTTATGTGTGAACTTGATTCTGTCATCATGATGTTAGCTGGTTATTTTGCTCGTTAGTTAATGCAGTTTCTTTCTAGCATCGATGGTCTTTACATTTTGGCATGTTTGCAGTGGCTCATACCAGTTGTTCCTTTCCATGTTTAGTGCTTCCTTCAGGAGCTCTCGTGGGGCAGGCCTGGTGGTGACAAAATCTCTCAGCATTTGCTTGTCTGTAAAGATTTTTATTTCTCCTTCACTTATGAAACTTAGTTTGGCTGAATATGAAATTCTGGGTTGAAAATTCTTTTCTTTAAGAATGTTAAGTATTGGCCCCCGCTCTCTTCTGACTTGCACAGTTTCTACTGAGAGATCTGCTGTTAGTCTGATGGGCTTCCCTCTGTGGGTAACCCAACCTTTCTCTCTGGTTACCCTTAACATTTGTTCCTTCATTTCAACTTTGGTGAATCTAACAATTATGTGTCTTGGAGTTGCTCTTTGTGGCGTTCTCTGTATTTCCTGAATTTGAATGTTGGCCTGCCTTGCTAGGTTGGGGAAGTTCTCCTGGAGAATATCCTGCAGAGTGTTATCCAATTTTGTTACATTCTCCCTGTCACTTTCAGGTACACCAATCAGATGTAGATTTGGTCTTTTCACATAGTCCCATATTTCTTGGAGGCTTTGTTCATTTCTTTTTACTCTTTTTTCTCTAAACTTCTCTTCTTGCTTCATTTCATTCATTTGATCTTCAATCACTAATACCCTTTCTTCCAGTTGATCGAATCTGTTACTGAAGCTTGTGCATTTGTCACATAGTTCTCATGCCATGGTTTTTAGCTCTATCAGGTCATTTAAGGACTTCTCTACATTGGTTATTCTAGTTAGCCATTCATCAAATCTTTTTAGTTTCTTTGCACTGGGATCATAATTCCTTCTTTAGTTCAGAGAAGTTTGATTGTCTGAAGTCTTGTTCTCTCAACTCGTCAAAGTCATTCTCCATCCAGCTTTGTTCCATTGCTGGTGAGGAGCTGTGTTCCTTTCAATGGGGACAAGCACTCTGGTTTTTAGAATTTTCAGCTTTTCTGCATTGATTTTTCTCCATCTTTGTGGTTTTATCTACCTTTGGTCTTTAATGATGGTGATATACAGATGGGGTTTTGGTGTTGATATCCTTTCTGTTTGTTAGTTTTCCTTCTAACAGTCAGGACCCTCAGGTGCAAGTCTGTTGGAGTTTGCTTGAGGTCCACTCCAGACCCTGTTTTCCTGAGTATCAGCAGCGGAGGCTGCAGAAGAGTGAATATTGCTGAACAGCAATTTTTGCTCCCTGATCTTTCCTCTGGAAGCTTCATCTCAGAGGGTACCCAGCTGTCTGAGGTGTGAAGTGTCAGTCTGCCCCTAGTGAGGGTGGTCTTCCAGTTAGGCTACTCGGGGATCAGGGACCCACTTGAGCAGGCAGTCTGTCTGTCCGTTCTCAGATCTCAAACTCCGTGCTGGGAGAACCACTACTCTCTTCAAAGCTGTCAGACAGGGACATTTAAATATGCAGAGGCTTCTGCTGCATTTTGTTTGGCTATGCCCTGTCCCCAGAGGTGGGGTCTACAGAGGCAGGCAGGCCTCCTTGAGCTGTGGTGGGCTCCACCCTATGCTAGCTTCCAGGCCACTTCCTTTACCTACTCAAGCCTCAGCAATGGTGGGAGACCTTCCCTCAGCCTTGCTGCTGCCTTGCAGTTAGATCTCAGAATGCTGTGCTAGCAATGAGAGAGGCTCCATGTGAGTGGGGTCCTCTGAGCCAGGTGTGGGATGTAATCTCCTGGTGAGCTGTTTGATAAGACCCTTGGTAAAGTGCAGTATTAGGGTGGGAGTGACCTGATTTTCCAGGTGTTGTGTGTCATGGTTTCCCTTGGCTAGAAAATGGAATTTCCTTCCCCCTTGCACTTTCCATGTGAGGCGATGCCTCTCCCTGCTTTGGTTCTCTCTTGGTGGGCTGCATCGACTCTCCTGCACCCACTGACCAACATGCCCCAGTGAGATGAACCTGGTACCTCACTTGGAAATGCAGAAATCATCCGTCTTCTGTGTCACTTATGCTGGGAGCTGGAGACTGGAATTATTC
>NC_045438.1:40194293-40246016 GCF_002776525.5 Piliocolobus tephrosceles
CTCCCGAGTGAGATGACCCCAGTACCTCAGTTGAAAATGCAGAAATCGCCGGTCTTCTGTGTCGCTCGCGCTGGGAGTTGGAGACTGAAGCTGCTCCTATTCGGCCATCTTGCTCCGCCCCCCCTGACCTAGATGGGATTTTAATAGGAAATACACTGAATGTGTAGATTGCTTTGGATGGTAAGGACATTTTAACAAAATTCAGTCTACCAACCTGTGTACATGAGTTGTGTTTCCATTTATTTGTGTCATATTCAATGTATATTTATCAATGTTTAGTATTTTTCAGTATACAGACCTTTCACCTCTTTGGTTAAACTTAATCATAAGTATTTTATTTTTGTGAATGCTATTTTAAATGGAATAGTGTTCCTGATTTATTTTTCAAATAGTTTGCTTTTAGTGTTCAGAAATGCAACTGGTTTTTTATGTTGATTTTGTATCCTTTCAACTTTGCTGTATCCTGCAACTTTACTGCAAACTTTGTTAAACCTGTAAGCTTTTTTATTGTAGTCTTCAGCTCATTCTATATAGAAAATCATGTCATCTGCGAACAGAGAGAATTTCACTTATCCGTTCCCAATTTCAATGCTTTTAATTTCTTTCTCTTGCTTAATTGCCCTGACTGGAAATCCCTTGTATTGAGACATCAAGAGAGAGTGGGATATTATACCACACAATATCTTACAGAAAAAGCTATCAGTTTTAAATATTAAATATAATGGTCACTTGGTTTTTCATGTATATCCCTTATATGTCATGGTATATTCCTTTAATGCTTAATTTGTTGAGAATTTTTATTATGAAGAATGTTGAATTTTGTTAAATGCTTTGTTTGCAGAAATTGGGATAATTATATAAGATCTTTTGCTCTGTTATTGTGAAGTATTACATTTATTAATTTACATATGTTGAGTCAATCTTGTATTTCAGGAATAAATTCCACTTGATCATGGTGTATGATTATTTGAATGTACACTTAAATACTGTTTGCTAGTATTCTGTTGCAGAATTTTGCATCCATATATACCAGAGATATTGGCTTGTAATTTTCTTTCTTATAGTGTTCTTATCTGTCTTTGGTATTAGATTAATGATGGCCTAATAAAATGGATTTGAAAGTATTTGTTCCTTTTTCATTTTTTGGAAGACTTTGAGAAGGATTGGCATTCATTCTTTAAATGTTTGGTAGAATCCACCAGCTAAGCAATTGGGCCTTGCGCTTTTCTTTTTTGGGAAGTTTCTAAACTTTAAAGTTTCTTCTAAAAATTATTAAGACTAATTTTGTGGCCAATATATTATCTTTCTTGGAGAATGTTCTGTGTGTACTTGAAAAAAATGTGTATTTTGTTGCTGTTGAATGAAATATTGTGTGTGTATGTCTGTGTGTGTGTGTATATATATATATATATATACACACACATACATAGAAGGCCCATTTGATCTGTAGTGTTGTTCAAGTCGGTTGTTGTTCAAATCAATTAGGATATTGATTTTCTGCCTGAATGAGCTATCCAACTTTGTAAGTGCGCTAATGAAGTCTCCTACTCTCTTTTTGTTGCTATTTTTTCCTTCAGTTCTGTTAATATTTGCTTTATCTATTTAGGTTTTCCAATGTTGGGTGCATATATCTTTACAATTGCTATATCCTCTTGTTAATTTGACCCCTTCATAATCACACATTGACTTGTTTTGTCTCTCATGACAACTTTTCACTTACAATTTATTCAGCTGATTTAAATGTCGCCACCCTTGCTCACTTTTCTGTGCCACTTTATAGATTATCTTTTTCTATCCCTTCACTTTCAGCCTATGTGTGTCCTTAAAGCTACAGTGACTCTCTTATAAGCAGCATCTATTTAGATCTCGTTTCTTTTTTTTCTTTTTCTTTTTTTTTTTTATTTTTCAATCCATTAACCACCATGTCTTTTCACTGGAAAATTTTATCCATTTACATAAGGCAATTATTGATAGATAGGGACTTAACTATTGCCATTTGGTTATGTTCTTCCTGAGTGTTTTGCATTTCCTTTTTTTCTCTCTTGCTGTCTTCTTCTGTGATTTGATTATTTTTAATAGCAGTATGCTATCATACTACTATCAAAACTTATACATGACATATTAATCATACTATCATACATATCATTATCATATTATCATACTATCATACATATCATATTAATCCTTTCTCTTCATCTTTGGTATATACTACAGGTTTTTGCTTTGTGGTTTCCATGAGGCTTATATAAAATGTATAGTCACAACAGTCTATTTCAAGCTGCTAAAACTAAACTTAAATTACAACAAAAACTCTACATTTTAACTTTTTTCTCCCCAGATTTTATGTTACTGATGTCGCAATTGACATCTTTTAATAATGTATACCTGTTAATAACTTATTGTGTCTATATTTATTTTAAATACTGTTGTGTTTTAACTTTTATACTGGAGTTAAAAGCTATTTATCCACTGCCTTTAAAATACTGAATTTGACTGTGTTATTACCTTTATAGTATAAGTTTTTACTTTCATAGATTTCACGTTGTCAGTGTTCTTTTGTTTCAACTTTGAGAACCCCTTTCAGCCTTTGTAAAGGAGGTCTAGTGATAAATTCCTTCAGCTTTTGTTGTTTTGTTGTCTTGAAAACACTTTATCTCTCGTTCATAGGTTTTTGTTGTTGTTGTTGTTGTTGTTGTTGTTGTTTGTTTTTGGAAAGAGTCTTGCTCTGTCACCCAGTTCAATGGCACGATCTTTGCTCACTGCAGCCTCTACCTCCTAGGTTCAAGAGATTCTTATGCCTTAGCCTCCCAAGTAGCTGGGATTACAGGTGTGCACACTATCTCCTGATAATTTTTGCATTTTTGTAGAGACAGAGTTTCACCATGTTGGCCAGACTGGTTTTGAATTCCTAAGCTCAGTCAGTCCACCAGCCTTGGCCTCCCAAAGTGCTGGGATTGCAGGTGTGAGCCACCACACCCAGCCTCTCCTTTATTCTTAATGAACAGATTTGTTAGGTATGATATCCTTGGTTGGCAGCTTTTTATTCTTTTAGCACTTTTAATATATCATCCCTATGTCTCCTGGACTGCAAGGTTTCTCCTGGCAAATCTACTTATGGTCTCATGGGGAGTTACCTTGTATGTGATGAAACATTTTTCTCTTGCTGCTTTAAAAATTGTGTCTTTAACTTTTGAGACTTTAATTAAAATGTGTCTTAAGGATGCTCTCTTTGTGTTTAATCTATTTGGGTTTCTATGGACATAATAAATCTAGATGTTTGTTTCTCTCCCCAGATTTGGTAAATTTTTCATCATTTTTGTTTTTAAAAAGCCTTTCTGCTTTTTTCTGTTTACACTCCTTCTGAGACTCCCATAATGTGTGTACGTATATATGTATGTGTGTGTGTATATATATATTGTATATATATATTGGTCTATGTAATGATGTCTCCTAAATCCCACAGGCTTTCTTTGCTTTTTTTTTCATTTATTTTTCTTAATTCTCTGACTGGGTAGTTTCAATGACATGTCTTCAAGGTCAATGATTCTTTCGCTTAATCAAGTCTGTTGTTAAAACTCCCTATGGGGTGTTTCGTTTTAGTCATTGTATTTTTCAACTCCAGAATTTCTGTTTCTTTTTTTTTTTCATTTTTCTATCTCTGTTGAACTTCTCGTTTTGTTCACATATTGTTTTCTTGATTTTGCTTAATTGTCTATCTATCCCTGTTCTCTCGTAACTCATTGAGGTTCTTTAACACAATTATTTTGAATTACTTATCATGCAATGTGTAGATCTCTATTTCTTTAGGGTCGGTTACTTTTGCTTTCTTTTGTTCCTTTAGTGATAACAATTTCCTTGATAATTCATGATTATTGTGGCCTAACACTGTTGTTTGCAATTTAAAGAAAGAGGAACTTCTTTTAGTCTTTTGTAACTGTTTTTGGTGGGGAAAGCACTTCAGCAGTTATCCCATCCAGAATTTTCTAGATAGGCTGCCAGGTGATGTTTGTGTGGGTAACCTTGGAGCCTTTGTCCACTGAGGCAATCCTGGAGTTTGGTTCCAGATAGGGGCCTCTGCTGTCTGGAACTATAGGTTCAGGCCTAGAGCCTGAATCCATGGGGGCCAATCTGATACTGGGACAGGCATTAAGCCTGAGTACACAGTGGCCAGCCTGGTGCTGAGGTAGGTATTGAGCATCTGCAGAGATGGGCCTAGTCCTGAATTCACGGGGTTGACCCAGCATCAGATTTCATCAGGTTGGCACTGATGTCTAGGTCCACTGGTACAGGCTTGGTGACTGGCCCCATGGAGCCTGGGGCTTGGGTGCATAAGGGCCAGTCTTGCACTTAGACAGGCCTTCTGCCTGAGTCCATGGGGGCTAGTTTGTCCCTGGGACAAGTGTGGCGCATAAGTCTGCAAGGATGAGCCTTGTCCTAAGTCCTTGTGAGATAGCTTGGCACCAGTGTTCACTACATTGGGCCTAGGACCTGGATCTGTGGAGGCAGACCCAGAGTCTGGGTCTTCAGGAGCCTGAAACCTTAGGCAATGCCCTTATTCTCAGGCAGGCATGGAGCCTGGCAGTGCAGGAACTGGCCTAAAGACTGGATTCATAAGTGCTAGCCTGAAGCCTGGGGTTATGGGGCTAGCCTAGCACTGGGGTGGGCTTGGAGCTGAGGTCTACAGAGGCAGGCCTGGATACTGGGACTATAGGACCTGGCCTCATAATGGGGAAGGCCCAGAGCCTAGGTCCATAGGGGTCAACTTGATGCCAATGTTTACTGGGGCAGGCCTGTTGCTGGGGTTTATGGTGAAATTGCTTGCTCACTTCCTTCTCCTTCCTTGTGTGAAGGATATTCGTTTTGGTACTGCACTGCATAGACTTGGAGGAAACATGATATAAGTAATGTGACATTGTCCTTTCTACTCTCTTCAACACATTTTTTTCTTATTTCGATTCTCCACCCCGATGCTATAATCTCTCACCTGGATTCCATAGCTCTTGTGATGGAATGTATTTTAATACATTTTAATGTGTAGGTGGTTGTTCAAATAGATGTTTCTGTGAAAGTATGAACATTGGAAACTTCTATTCTTCCCTCTTGTTCATATTACTCTTAATGTATTATATCTTTGGAAAAGGCTTGGGAATCACAGTTATAGTCATGGTAGGAATGTAGAATGTAGAAAATCGGAAGATAAATGAGAAAGCATCAGTAGAAAATTTTTCTCTTTCTTTTCTCTTGTGGTGTGAGGATTAACTTTGTAAAACATATTACCTTTGTTTCCACTCTTAGCTGCCAAGGCGAGTAGGTAAAAGTTCATAGAGCCAACTATCATAGAACAGTTACACGTTTTGTTTGTAAAGTAATGTGTCCTTAAAATTTTTGAAGTGTCAATAACCAAAAGAGGAGTCTAAGAGTATGCCTAAGAAACAGTTAGGGATTTAGGTACATTTTAAAAGGGTGCTGTTAATTATGCTATGGATAATGTTGACATTTACTTCCTCAAACCACAGCAGTCATTCTAACTTCAATATTGTGATTGTCTTAAGAATAAATGATCTTGATTATATTCTCTAATCATTATTCTCCCCAAGTGACTCAGAGAAGTATTTTAAAACAGTATGCAAGGTGACAACTTACTTTCTATTTTTAGACAAAATTAACACAGTTGAACATTTTAGTTATAATATGATGGAAACTGACTTTAAAAAGCCAAAAATCATATGTATTAGACTTAATGAAGGATATTATAAAAATCCATGAACAATAAGAACAAAAAATATTGTACTTACTGTGCAAATAGAACAATTAATGGAAATTATAATACTCCTAGTTATACATAAATATATTTATTCTGTAGAGGTCAGTGTTATGAAGAATCTAAGCTTTCTTTTACACAGATTTTTATTCTTTCAGAAACCAGAATTTTTTTCCTGTCATTTTGGCTTTAAGGATCATCTTTCTTCCTTGAAGTGAGAATCATAAATTTTGGAATGAATTTTAAATCTCCTCAACACTGACATCTATTGAGACTTCTTACTTGAGAAATGAGCTGGCAGCTTGGAAGTGTAATAACAACTAAAATAAATGAGTCTTGAAAACCTATAACAGACTTTTGGAAATTTGGCTCTCCTCAGTGTAGAACTGCCATTACACTGATTAAGCACAAATAAGAAATATGAAAAAAAAAAGAGTTTTTTTATTACTCAAAATATGAAATATTTATTTGGAAATATGATACATTACTGACTTTACCTTTTTCTTACATTGGATTCTTGACTCTTTTTTTTATTTTTTTACAATCTTTTTATTTTTCATTAAAGGAAACATTTTAAGAAAGTGAATCTGTATTTTAAAAGATAATTGCAGTTTTTGGAGTCTTCATTCTTAATATAAAGATTTTCCTTCTATATATTACTTTTGAATACATTACCCTCATAACCCTGTTTGTATCTCATTGTTCTTGCTGAGGCAAAAGTATATCTAATTGTTTTCTTCAATACAGTGTTACTCATGATCTCATTTAATACCCATTAATGAGGGTAAATATTGACCCCCTTTACAGAGGAAGAAGTTGCATTTCAGAGGCATTAGTAACTGTCCCACATCACATAGCTCATAGTGGCTGAGCCAGGATTCAAACCTACATGACCACCAGCACAGCCTCCATGTAAAGGCCCAGAAACGTCCAGCAATGGCTGGCTCGAGGACTGCCCATTTATCCTTCACCCTTGTCAGGGGTTGGGCAGCACCTGCAGCAGACACCCTGTAAGATGCTTTCTATTTCTTTTCCCCAAAAGTCACTCCAATGTATTTCTTTTCCTTTCAGAGTCTCATCATGAGAAGTATGATAATGACACCAAATACACCAGTCAGTATTTGAAAAACTATAGTGTCTTTAAGAATACAATGTACTAATATAGTTATTTGTAAGTGACAGATGATGAATAATATCAGACATTTAACATGGCAGTGGGTTTTATATTAAAGGCAACTTGTTTAAAAGAGGTTTAATTCAAAGTTCTAGGATAGCATGTGGCATATCTGACTTGTACAGCAAAGCTTAAAGGCGGAGGTTTCATTTCTGTTCTACAGCTATTAGTCTTGTGACTCCAGAAAACCCAACGTAAAACACCACTTCTTTATAAAGATATACAAAGGATGAATCTCCTCATCCTGATAGCCTTCAACATCCACACATCCACACATTTCAATATATATGCTTCCTTGTTTGGCCTTTGATGATAGCATAAGAACTCTCCCCACCCACATACAATCTGTTTGCATCTCACAATCTTTCATATCTAATTCACACCATTAGCAATTTCTCTGCCTTTATATACTTGAAATTAGCACATAGGAAACACATCATCTTGTGGTACTCGTGTAGCACACTATACTTTAGAGTAATCCATTTTTATGCTGTGGATAGATTCCCTAAGCAAATTAATATGTTTTATCCAGCCAATGCCAAACTCCCAAGATGTAATCAGTCTTACAAGATCTTGCCTGACTTTATCCCTTCTCCACTTTTCTAAACAAAGGAGTAGATCATGCAGGCTTGAGTCTACCTTCCTTCTGAAGATCTAGAAGAACAAGATATGTTTCTGTACTCCAAACTCATCTTTATTTTCTTTATAAGTGTTTAACTGATGCTGGAATTAATTATATATTTGCTCAAATTGAAGCTATGTAGAATTATAACTTTAGGGAATGTTATATAAATAGATATTATAATAATAATCTTAAGCTTGAAATGCAAACATGCCAGCTAAAAATTTTGAGACTTCATGGCATTCTATCCTTAGAATATCTAATATTCAGTATATAGTCAAAACATTTTATTCAGAACTTGCTTGAATGTATACTTGCCTTTGTGTGGTTGTTATCAACATAGCAAAATTTATTTTGTTTCTGCTCTATTCAATTTTAGTTCCAAACTTCATGTTTTATATTTCTTTAATGTGTAAATTTCTTATAATTTGAAGGTTAAAATTATATAAATGTATTAACTAAATAAACATTGTTCCCATTTCCATGCCGTGTGTGCAGTTTTTGCTTACTTTATATCCTTAAGAGTTTGTATTAGTTTCCAACTACATGGTTTATTTTTGCCAAAATTTAAACTAAATTTAATATTTTTATTTTTATTTTGCAGAAGTGTTTGTCTCTTTTTACATTGAACAATATTGCTTTATTTAACAATATTGCAGAATAAATTCTAAAAATTTAATGGATATTTTAATTTTTTTTTTTTATTTCTACCAAATTTTAGAGGCAGGGTCTTGATATGTTTCCTAGGCCATACCTCAACTCCTGGGCTCAAGTGACCCTCCTGTCTCAGCCTCCCAAGTACCCGGGACAACAGGTGTGCAGCGCTTAATCAATTTTTCTTTATTTTTATTAAAGTATAATTGGCTTATATTAAATTGCATATATTAACATGTAAAACTTAATAAATTTTCATATTTATGGACCCATTAATCTATCACACTATTAAATATATGTGTGAATGTATTTTTCTCTCCTCAAATTTTTGTGTGTTTTTAATTCTTTCCTTCTTTCCCTCTCTGTCCAACACTCTTTCTGCCTCTAGTTCTCTAGTAACTATTAATCTGATTTCTGTCATTACATATCAGTTGTACTCTTTAGAATTCTTATTTTTGCCAGGTTTCTTTCCCCAGAATAATGAAGATTCATCCATGCTGTTACACATGTCAATAGTTCTCTTTTCATTGCAGTATAGTATTTCAGTATATAGATGACCCATTCATATACTGATGGTATGTTAGTGGTTTGGAAGTATTTTACATAAAGCTTCCATAAATAGTTGTATACATTTTTTTGTGTGGACATATGCTTTCATTTCTCTTAGCAGTAACAAGGTTAGAATATATGCTAGGTGTATGTTTAACTTTTAAATAAACCAACAAAGTGTTTTCCAAAATGCTTGTATCATTTTATATTTCCGTTATCAGTATTTAAGAGTTACAGGTCAAATTCTGGCCAATACTTGGCATTGTTAGGCTTTTTAGCCTTTTAAAATTTATTAAGTATGTAGTCGTTTAATTGAAAAAGGCCATTATGCTTTTAATTGTTTCCCTAATAAATTATAATGTGGATTATTGTTTCATGGTCTTATTTGTCATCCACATGTCTTATTGATAAAATGTCTGCTTACATTCATTACAAATTTATACTAGGATTTTAACATTTTTAAATCATGGTAAAATACACATAAAATATATCACTTTAACTTTTTTTAAGTATACAATATACAGTGTTAAATATAGATACATTGTTGGGCAATCTTTATAACTTTCTTTTCGCAAAATGAAACTCTGTACCCATTAAACAACCCTTATTTCTTCCTGTCCTCAGCCCTCACAATCCCATTCTACTTTCTGTCTCTTTGAATGTTAGTACTCTAGATACTTCATACAAGGGAATCATGTTGTATTTGTCTTTCTGTGATTGGCTTATTTCACTTAGTATAATGTCCTCAAGGTTTATCCATATTGTAAAACATGTCAAAATTTCCTTTATTTTTAAGGCAGAATAATATTTTATACACACACACACACACACACATGCACGCACACACCATTTTGTTTGTACATTCAGCCACTGATGGATATTTGGGTTTCTTCAACCTCTTGAATACTGTGAATAATCCTGTTATGAACGAAGGAGTATGATTAATATATTTTAAGTTTCTTTTGGAAATATATCTAGGAGTGAAATTGCTGGATTACAAGGTATTTCTGTTTTTAATCTTTTAAAAATGTCATACTGTTTTCCATAGTGGCTATTTGACATTCCCACCAAGAGTCCACAAAAGTTCCAATTTCTCCACATCCCCATCAACACTTGCTTTTTCTCTTCCATATAAATATATATATTTATATATATATTTCTCTTCCATATAAATATATATATATTTATATAATATATATATTATATATATATAGCAGCCATCTTAACAGGTGTGAGGTGATATTGTGGTTTTGATTTTCATTTCCCTCATAATTAGTGATGTGGCACATCTATTTATATGCTTTGTGGCCATTCATAGATCTTCTTTGTAGGAATGTCTATTCCAGTCTTTAATTCATTTTTTAAAGCAAGTTGTTTGTTTGCTGTTGTTCTTGTTGTTGCTGTTGAGTTGTAGGAGTTTTCAAAATATATTCTAAATATGAGCTCCTTATCGGGTGTCATAGCCTGTTTAGTGTTGCTATAAATGCATACCCGCAGCTGGGTAATTTATATAGAAAAGAGGTTTATTTGCTTCATGGTTCTTCAGGCTCTCCAAGAGTCATGGTGCTTGCAACTACCTGGCTGCTGATGAGGGCCTCAGACTGCTCCCACTCATGGTAGAAGTCAGAAGAGCTGGCTAGTACAGAAATCCCATGGTGATACAGGAAGCTAAACAAAGAGAAAAGAGGTGTGAGACTCTCTTAAACAACCAGCTCTTGCAGAAATGAATAGAGTGAGAATTCACTCATGACTTCAAGGATAGCACAAAGTTCATGAGCGATCTGCCCCCATGACCCAAAACACCTCTCACTAGGCCCCACCTCCACCACAGGGGATCAAATTTCAACATGAGATTTGGAGGGATAAAACAAACACACAAGCAAACTATATCCTTATATAGTGATTTGCAAATATTTTCTACTTTTCCATAAGTTACTTTTTCAATCTGTTGATTGTTTCCTTTGATGCACAGTTTTAAATTTTAATGTTGTCCAATTTATCTATTTTTATTTTTGTTGTTTTTTACTAGAACTTTTAAAAAATAAGATGTAAGAAATTGTTTTGTATTGTTATTAACTCCTTTATGAGATTTACTATGGACAAATATTGTTTCTTGTTCTGGGGCTTGAGTTTTCATACTCAACAGTGTCTTTCAAAGAATAGAGGTTTAATTTTAACAGAGTTTAATATTTTGTTTTTTAATGAATTGTGCTTCAAATGTTTCATCATTGAAATCTTTGTCTAACCAAAAGCACGGTAACTTTTGCTTGTTGTCTTTTAGAAATTTTACTGTTTTAGGTTTTATATTTAGGCTTATAATTCATTTTGAGTTAATTTTGCTTTAATGAGTGAGGTATGCATGAAATTTCTTTTTTTCCATTTCCTATACGTATGTCCAATTTTTCCTGCATGCTTATATCTAATTAGTCAAAAAGATTATCCTCCTCCACTAATTATCTTTGCACCTATGTCAAAAATATGTTGTCCATACTTGTACAGGCCCATTTCTAGATTCTTTTCTGATACATGTATCTAATACCTAATTGCCTGTTATCTTTCTCTCTTTATTAAAGTAGCTTAATAGGAAACCTTGGGTTTAAGTAATATAAATCCTGTAACATTTTTCTTCTTTCTCAAAATTAGGGGTACCTTCTTTCTAATCCTTTCCAAAGAAATAAATGTTAGAATCTGCCTGGTAATATTTAAAAATGTTTTGCTGGGATTTTGATTTTGATTGTGCTGAATGTATAGGTTAATTTAGGGTGAACTGACATACGATCAATATGGAATCTTCCAGTCTATGAGCATGGCATGTCTCTCCATTCATACATCTTTTCATATAGATTTCAGTAATGTTTTACAGCAGTCAACAAACCTTTCTCCATGTATTTTGTTAAATTTATAAATATTTTGGTTGCTGATCATATTTTATTTAATTTCAAATTTCAATTATTTATTATTGATTGCCTTGTTTCTTTTTTTGGTGCTATAACATAATATTTGAAACTGGGTAGTTTATAATCAGCAGAAATTTATTGGTTTACAGTTCTGAAGGCTGGAGATTCCAATATCAAGGTGCTGGCATCTTGTGAGCCCCTTCTTGCTGTGTCATCATATGATGGAAGGCAAGAGTGTTAAAAAGAGGGCAATAGAAGTCTGAATATGTCTTTCATAAAGACATCAAAATCACTTAATAAGGCAGAACCCTCATGAACTATTACCTCTTAAAAATCTCACCTCTTAATACTGTTAAAATTGCAATTAAATTTCAATACGGGTTTTGAAGAAGAAAAATATTCAAGCCATAGTACTCACGTATATACAGTTTTCTCTCTCTCTCTCTGTCTTTCTCATTGGTCTTGCTGGGGCTTATCATTTATATTGATCAATTCAAAAAACAAGCTTTTAGCTTGACTAGATTTTCTTCTTTTATTTTTCTGCTTTCAGAAGCCAGCTCACATTTATCTGTTTTATAGGGCTCATATTCATTTTCCTGTGATCTATTCACTGTATAAGAAATATAGAGGCTTCAGATGATGATATCTTTAACTGGAAACTATCCTCCTCTTCCTTTTTTAGGCAATAGGAATAGGGAATATGAGTGGCAACTTGGGTGTACCTTCAAGCCTTGTCTCTCCAAGGCATTTTTATGAGGCTTTGATTGGATTTGACTCCTTAAACTTTAAAACGTAAAGGATATTTTGTTTTTCTATTTTGTTTGCCCTTTAGAGGATTTTAATTCAGTTTTTTAGTTTTTCACCTCATAGATTTAAATTTTGGGGAATGTGTTAATGTGAAGATCACCTGTATGTCATGGATGAGTCCTCAAATCTCCAGCGCTATTACTCAAAATCCACACACATTCTCATGTCTATGATAGTTTCTCTCTTCCCTTGTGACCTTCTGCTGAAAATCTCTCCTGAAATATTAACTTAGGGGCACACTCAGAGTCAGTAAGGTCCCCAAATGCAGCAACTTTATTTTGTGGCAATTGACTGTACTTGAATTGAATATGTTATGCAACCCTGTATCATGGTTCAAAGATTTCTTGCTTTTTTTCTTGGGTCTCACAGTGTTACTCTGCCTGCATTAAACCCTTATTTTAAGATTGCATCCAGGATTAGCAATTTCCAAAACGGAAAGCATGTGACTCTTCATGCAAGAGTTTGGTTTTGAATAGTTCTGTCTTCTCTATTCTTTTGTCCCTCTAGTTTCCATTACATCTGCAGCTCTCTGGTGATTTATTAAAATATTTGTGTAATTATTTTCAGCTTTTTCTGGTTTCCTGTGAGAGTATTGTTTGGTTAGACCTATTATATCTCTCATGTGAGCAGAAATATTTCCACTAGATGATTTAACAGTAAAACCTTAATGTAAAGAACTGGTTAAACAAATATGGGAAAACAAAAACAAACAAAAAGTTGAGTACTGAGGTAACACCATGATAATAGCTCCAGGAGGCAGTTGAACCTCTAAGGGTAGGTAAATATGAGGGAAAATATTGCTGTTTCCAGAGTCCAGAACGTAAAAATAGGTTCCTGCATAGTTGAGGTCCAGATCTCTGAGAATACAGTGCTTCTTACCTGGTGCTGGCTCTTCAGATATGTATATTGAGGATGGTTTTGTGAGTTACCTGGTACACTAAGAGCTGGAGCTGACTGCTGCGCTTCAAAGTACTCATGTTAGGGCAATGCTACAAGAACCAAAAACAGGCATGAAGGAGTAAAGCTTTCTCTCTCATTGTGCCTTTCAGTCTGTTGTTGAGATGGCAATTAAGATTAAAAGAGGCAAATGAGAAATGTAGTTTGCTGAGTTCCAGGACCAACATCAAAGCAGAGTCCATATGATAGATTTGGAACTGAAGACAATGACCTAATAGCTCTATACAATTCTTTTGAATTATTACTGTCATTATTCACTGTTAAAAATAACTTAAATGCATAGCTTGTTTTTTCTGATCAGACTTCAGTGAAATAGATTTTTCTAAGTCACAGTGTTATTTCAGGATTTTCATTAATCTACTCTAGAGCCACTAGTTAAACTATACCTAACACTTTTAAACAACATTTGTTTGGTCGTTTATCTTCTTTCTAGCTTAAAACAGAAGAGAAATATGGCTCTGTGCTTTTGAATTTGGAAGCTTATACTGTGCTTTCTGGGTGTTCTTTTTCCTTCTGGCATGCAAACACATACTTTCAAGCTTTTGCCTATCTATCTGCAAATATCAGAAAGTATAAAATCAGGGAAAAATAGACTCTTCACTGGGAGAAAAACTGAAATTGGTGTTTTCTCCTTGTTAGTGTCCTTCACATTCACTTGACCTTCGAAATTCTGGATTCACCTCCTCACACCTTGACGTTTGTACTCAGCTGTCTTCACTATGCTTGAATAGTGCCTTCTAAATTTATAACACTCAGAGAATTTTTCTCTTCCAGGCATCTACCTTGGAACTTCAGAATTTCTCTTTTTGTGCCTTTCAACATTCTCTATAATTATTTTATTCCAGTTTTCTCTTGCTTCTACTCATTCCTGTGTAACCCTTTGGGAGAAACCTATTTGCTTCCCACTCAGACAGGTGTTTAATTGCTTTCTTAACACTTTCAAGTAGCAATTTTCATATAAGAATTTCTTTCTCATTCACTTCTACTTGTTAATATATCTCTTTGTGGAGAAGCAGAAATACAATGACATTTAAATCACCTTAATGCTGCTGATGTACATAACACAATTGATAATTATTTCCCCAGTCAAAAATAAATCTCTTCCAGTTTTCATGGAGAGGAAGCCACATACACTCTATCAGATACTGAGTGTATGAGCTCTTAATTATTGAGTTAAAACTAAAAACACAGCAATAAAATTTTCCATTTATGTGTGTTTTGTAATAGCTTTAGAAGCAATAACTCTATCATTTTTCTGTTTCATTTATCTAGCTTTTGTGTTCTAACTTGCTCCTATTTCCAACAGAAGCTTGGAAAGATTTTTAAACAAAATGATTTCTCAGTCTGTGTGTATATGGATGTGTTAATTGTATGAATGGCCCCAAATAATACATATTATATATTGAAACTATCATATTCTCTTCATGTTCATTTTGTTTCTCTGTGCTATGTAGATAAGCTACAAGATATTATTATTCATCTACAAATGACTCCTGGAGGCATCAACTTATGCTTTACAAACATACAGTGTTGGGCTGTTTCTACTATTTTAAAGTGCCATGAATTATAGCCGCTATTGATCAGGGATCATGGTCCAAACAGGGAGGGGGCTAACTAGTCAATGAATGTAAGGTCTTTGCTCTAAATATTAAGCTAGAGTTCATTTCTCCTTTCTCTATTCATCCAGAATACATTTAGTCACCAGTAAACCACTATCACTTTTCAAACTTAGATTGCCTTCTTTTGTTTACTAATCTTTCCCTCCACTGTTTTGTAAACTATTTGAAAACAGGGACTATATCTGATGTATTTAATCTCCCACTATTTTAAATGAATTTTCATGCACATATTCAGTAGCTTGTTTTTTTACTTTACTTGCAATAGAACATGAAAACATGATATGACTATGTAATATTCTTGGACATTTTCCCATTTTCATACATGATTTATAGAGTGTTTGTTCATTAGGTGGTATCTATAACCACACAATTACTTTCATACTTAGACTAGCTTGCTAAGTTAACATAATTTAAAAACTTTCTATCAGAAGGAACATTTTTTATCTACAAGGTTAATTTTATAGTTCAATGTTTTATCCTGACTGAAGTGTTCATATTAGCAAAAACATTTGTGTGTACTAACACAACTGTATACATTTATAATTAGAGAGTTTATCTTATCAATTAAGGTAATAATAGAAAGCTACTAAATAGTACTTATAATGGCCAGAGACTGTTTTAAGCCCTTTACATAAAATAATTCATTTTATAATGAGAACAATCCTGTGAGGTAGGTATTGTTAGCATCGTAGTTTAAGAGTCCAACCTTTTAACAACTGTACAACAAGTCTTCTCTTGAAACAATAAAATTATTTTGCTTATGGCTACAGAATGTCCAAATTGAAACAAACAGGAGCATATTATTTATATCTTAGCACTGTAAGTCGCCTTCCATTTAATACCATTTTAAAAGTTACAGCCATGGAGACGGAACAGGCATAGCTTTAGGAGGGAAAGGGAGTCAGACAGAGGCTCTTGAATACCTCTTTGCCCTGGGTGTCTTCAGTTGGCTCCCATGTCTTCAGCAATATTCAGTAAATGAAAAATTAATGATTGAAATTCTGAAATGAACAGTCTCTCTGGTCCCAGAAGTTGCTATATTGGGAATTCTGTTATCCAAATATTTTGCTTTAGCGCTCACCTTGCAAAAATGCCAAATCTGAATATTAATAAACCTCTGTGAAGCACATAGGTTAGAACCTGAGAAACAAAAAGAGTGAAACAAACAAAAAATATGTAAGCATGTTTATATTCTACAATGAATTCCTGTAGATTTTAAATGTTTTTATAATTTTCTTTTTTGTCGTAATAAAAACAAATTAGGCTCATGATGTTTTTATTGATTTAGGGCTGAATGGAGCTGCCATTTTTCAATAGGTTTTACATAGGTGTCCAATTAGCTATTCACTTAGATAGGAGGTTATTGCACAAATGTATGTAACCTTACCCAAGACCATTTGCTTAATGTTTCCTGCCATATGACAGCACTTATCTGATTGCTAGCAGTAAAGTAAACAAGTCATGATGACTACAAAAGCCCTTTATGTGTCCCTAATAAGTACTACTGTCATGATTCTTAGTTTAGATATAACTTTTTGAAACACTTATTATATTGCACCATGACTAGATGTACACATATACATACACAGATATATACAAGCATAGGGAAATTACCATTTTTAATTTTTTCCATAATAACAACGTATGAAAAGAAAGGCTTCATATAAAATCTGTCTTAGAAATTATTTCAGATGAAAATTCCGTGCTGTTAAAGACCAGGACACATAATTCAGTAACGAGAATATGACATAAATTCAACACAATATTGTATGGCTTTGGGAAACCTGAAGATTTCTTTTCTTGCTTTCCCTTTCTTCCTTCTCCACTACCCCCCTTCTCTCCTTTCTTTCTTCTTTTTGTTTCTTTAAAGTATCATTGACATACAGCAATTCACTATATACGTTATCCTCCTATAAATCAGGTAGAAGCTGTGAAATATTATATGTATTTCTGGCTTTCATTACAGCAAATAGAGATAGACTTTTCTTTAAAACTACTAGAGCAGTTAGTTCACAGAAAGTGCCCATATTCAGATGAACTACTGAAGTTATAGATGTTAAAAACTAACATTAACAATCTCTCATCTATGTGTCATTAGTATCAAGATAGTAATAAATACATAAAGATTATCAGATACAGATGATCTTATCCTTAGAATGAACTTTTATTTCTTGAGAAAAAGGAGATTCTCTACAGATACATGTATATGTGTTTGTATATAAAGTGATACGTCCATATGCATACATGTTTTGACTTCTAGGAATCACACAAATGTGAGTTTAAGAGGGAACCTAATGTTACCATAGATTTGCAGTAGCACAAAGAGGGGAAAAGGAATTAAGAGGGACTAGGTAAACTCCTGGGATTAGAGCCTTTGTAAAACAGACTAAATTTGCAACAGTTCCAGAGCAATAATGATATTTTGTTAGTTATTTCCTCATATACTTTAGGTCCTACAAATTGTGCAAGGCATGCTTTCTATAGAAGTAGTTATGTATCCTCAAATATTGTATTAGAGAAAATGATTTTTCTGATAATATTATGGGATAATTAACTGCATTAGACAAATGAGTGACTAGATCCAGAAAGCAAGTCAGCTGAGCTGTAGAAATCCCATTAGGTAATAAGTACAACTTGTTCGTGCTTAACTCTGTCAATATCAGTATCAAATATCATTTTTGTTTTGGCATAAGAATAAGTCAGCAATTATAATATCTATATTTCTTTACACATAAGCTATGTTTAGAAAGTTTGCATTGGGAATTTAAGGACTTGGTCAAACTTTAATTACTTCATTTTATCTTTTCATTTTGTTATTACTTTTCACAGGAAGGATATAATTGAGTTTTCTTAGAAATGAATGGAATTAAATAGTGTAAATATGCCCTTTCTCTGCAACTCTAAATTTAAAATTAAACTTATTGAAATGTGTTATCAATTTCTTTTCTATTTGCCCCACAAAAATTTGCTGATGGTCTATAGCTATCATTCAAAGCACAAAGTCAACTTTTAAAAGTTCTCTTGGTGAAAAGAATTGAAACTTAGGTTTTCCCCTGAAGAATGGGTATTTAAAATAGAATAATTTCAAAACACAGAATCTTAAAATTTATTATGGTTTCTAAATTGCCTATTTTGATTATGAAAAAAATTGATGTACTTAAAATATTTTTAATAGTTTTTATTTTAAAAATATGGAATTATTTAAGCCTTCTAATTCAAGTTGCTACACATATTTTTAAACAAAAATAAAATCTTTACTTTGCATGGAAGTTTGAGGTGAGAACTCAACTCTAAGGAAGCTAGGTGATTAAAAATCTCCTACAGTAAAGAGTGGTTCTAGAAAGGTATATGCAGGACTAATTTGTGTATTGACAATAAAGAATTATCGTTAACCTTTATCCAACAGTCTTTATGATAGTGAAACACTAAAAATAACATGAATCAAAGCAAATAATAGAGGTAGAAAAGGCTAAAGGGACAGCAATTGTGTGTTTTCCTCCCAAAAGTTAAGAAAGAAGAGCTCACATCAAAAATAAAAATACAGTATAGAGTTTGAGATGCTTCACTAACAGTGAATATCTGGCTACGCATGTGTATTTATTGACACCTGAAATTATTACTGCTGTCCTTCTTAGTCCAGGGTTGCTTATGATCACAGAGAAGTCTTAGGAGAGTAGAGTATGGTCCTTCCTGATGTTGGGAAAGTTATCTTCAAATAATCAACTAAATACCCCAGAAGATAAATAGCCAGGAATCCAATATATTCATCATAATAAATCTGGGAAACAAGAAAAAAAATATATTTTAAATAGTTCTTTCTCTTTTCCTTTCAATTCCTCCCTCCTGCCCAAACTTGAAAAGACCAGAAGCAATGAGGAGTGCAGATGTATCAATGAGGGTAAGGAACACACATTGCCATAAGCTGGAACTGCGGCGAGAGGGAAGGGGGAACAGAAACAGGACTGAGAATGGGGTATAAAGGAGCAAAAAAGGAATAAATTTGTGTACAATTAGACACTGAATTTTTAAAAGTTTGTATTTTACTTTTATTTCTTATTTTTCTTTATTTCTTTTAGAGACAAGGTCATGCTCTGTTGTCCAGACTGGAGTGCAGTGGTGCAATCATAGCTCACTGCAGCCTCAACCTCCTGGGCAAGTGATCCCTCCTAACTCAGCCTCTCAAAGTGCTAGGATTATAGGTGTAAACCAACGAATTCAGCCTGAATTTGGTTTTTAAATACATGGAATATTATTCCAAAACACAAAGGTGACTGAAAAAACTTTGGAAACTGCCTCACATATCTTATGCATTTGGGGAAGGGGGATCCAACAGAATGTGTTTAAGGGCATAAGAAGAAAAAACAATCTCATTATTGTCCTGCTGAGAGCTATTCAGTAAAAAAACCTTCTATATTCTCAGGAGTCACCATGATTTGTTAATGATTATGTCATCTGACAATCAATTCTCTCTTCTGTCTCTCCTAACTCATTTTTAGCTGGGTTTCTATCCATGCAATTCAAAAGTTTCTGTGGGATGTTAGCATTATCCCTGGTTGTAGAAATTGGGCATAATCCCATTTCTCAGCCACAGTGATTGGTTCAGTCATAGTCTGAACCCAGGAGATACAAAGAGAATGCAATAGGGTTTTCGGGGAAAGAAGCATTCTCACCCATCAGAGAGAACTTGCAGAAGAAGCTTCTACCTCCGTGTGAACATGAGAATGCATGTCACTTCAATAATTATTGACAATCTTGCAACCAGCCTGAAAGCAAAGCTGATGCAGCAGAATTAAGACTCGAGAAATAGTTTGAAAATGGGTCTTTATTAACACTGTTGAGCTGGTGAATCAAATAAACTGTGAATCCCATCCTAGATCAAGACATCTCGGTAGTGTGAGCCAATAAATGTTATTGAATAAACTGTAACTCATTTGAAGTTAGATTTTTAGTATCTCACTTTATATTATTCAACAGATAATCCTGCATTCTAGCCATGGAGTCAGAATCCTCTACGTTTTCTGTCTCTTTGGCTACTGAGATTAGTGAAAACAAAAGGGATCAATCATTGCACTCTAATTTTCTATTAGACAGGACTTGGCCGAAAGAGTTGCTTCCCAGAAAAAAATTGAACTGCATTTAGTAGACAAGTAACACATCCTCTTTAATTTTAAAGTATATTGCAGGGAAGCCTGTAATTCTTCTTCGGCACTGAGAACTTTTGAGACAATGGAGTCGATACTCAGAGAGAAGCAGAGAGTAAATAAAGAGAATCATGTTGGCTCTATGTTAATTGTTACTGGTAGTCATTGCATTTTTTTTTTTTTTTTTTTTTGGATGTTTGGTTTTTCAATGCTTTTTTTTTTTTTTTTTTTCATTTCTGTAACCAAAAGAATACTTTGAATGTGTATTTGAAGTATACAGTCATCAAAGTTACTTTTTTTGTCATTTGCAATCTTAGACTCCTGATACTACTCTTCCTAAGCAATGTCCTTCATATTATGTCTGCAAGTATTATTTTTGCACTGATATGTATAATGGCAAGTAACATTAAACTATGTTGTAGTAATTGACACAACAACTTTAACTCATTTTTTTGTAAAAATTTGCTTCAGTCTATTTTTAATATTAGCATAGTTTATTATAATTATGTCCATATAATTATAAATTATAATTATGCTTATTCTAAATATGCTTGCAAATATTTGATATCAGAGACAGGTTGTGTTGAATATACTTGACTATAAATACATGTATTTGTTTGTAGATGATAAATTTCCAGTACCAGTATTTTGAAGTCAAAGGCCATTTAAAAAGATATTTACAAATATTGCCAGATTGCTTCAAATATTTTTTTCCTGACTAAAAAATGATGAACAGTTTATGAAATGGCCACTTTCTGGAAACCTTTAACAAGACTAGATATTATGTATATTTTTTATGACAATCTAATGAGTGAACAATTGTGTCTCTTTTAAATTTGAGGAGATCTTCTGAAAGATGTATTGACAATTTAAGCTTTTTATCATGGGAATGATCTCTCCTTTATTGATTTAAAATAAAGTTTTTCTAATTTTATATGTGCCAGAAATATTTAAGGTTTTCTCTTTGCATTTAATTATTTATCCTTTGTTATAACCCCTACCCTAGATAAATTTTAAACATTCATATGGGTCTTTTGATATTCATTTATGGTTTCTGGTTTTCTCTTATTCTTGGGATGATGAAGAAGATTTCAAATTAACTCTCTTTTATTTCCTTCCAGTAGTTAAAAAAAAAAAAAAAAGTCATCCCTTTTAAGTTCATTTATTTTACTTTCATGTCAAAGTTTACTTTCTAAATTTTTAATTTTTAATTTAAGTATATACAGTACTTATATGTTATTAACATTAAGTCTCAACAAGGTATATGTAAAATCTAGCCTTTCTCTTGATTTCCCTATCTGATTGCTACCATTTACATAAAAGTGCAAAATGCACAATATGCCTTTTAATGTGCACAGTTCTCAAAAAAAAAGGTCCAATATAGATTTACACATGAACACTGTTTCCACAGCCCAACTTGAGATATTTCTCCTAGTATTTTTAAGAGTTTAAGATATAATTTAATTATTGATTTTAAATGTGATATCAAGATTTTATTGAAGATGTTCTTAACAGTATACAATATTCATATATGTAATGGTTTTACATATGACGAGATAGTTCTATGATAATTTTCTTTCCAATAGCTAAATGCCCCACAAAATTTAAAAAACAAAGAATTTACTTTTTCACTATTGTTATAAAATGCCATCTTGATTAGTTGTTATCTATTACATATTGTTTTTGTCTGAACTTTCTTCTTCCTTTGACTTAATGGTAAATCAGTTACATTTGAAAATCATATACATACATTATTTCTATTATAGTAGATGTATGCTAAATATTAACATTTTCTAGACAGTTGCCAAATCACTATAATTTTCAAATTTATTTTATTCATTCTTATTTATTTTTTACCATAAATTTTAAAATAAAATTTTAAGTGTACTTTTCAGTGAGCTTTCTTTTAATATATATTTTTAACAAACAGAAAATAATCAAAAAATAAACATCCACATTCACATCATTCTACTTCATCAAAATAGCAGTGTCTTTCCATATTTTCTCTTGAATTTTTTTAAACATTAAAAAGCTTAGGAGGCGGAGCAAGATGGCCGAATAGGAACAGCTCCAGTCTCCAACTCCCAGCGCGAACGACACAGAAGACCAGTGATTTCTGCATTTTCAACTGAGGTACTGGGGTCATCTAACTCGGTAGTGGCGGTCAATTGGTGCTGGTCAGCTGCTGCAGCCCAGCCAGCAAGAGTTGAAGCAGGGCGAGGCATCAACTCACCTTGGAAGTGCAAGGGGGAAGGGAATCCCTTTTCCTAGCCAGGGGAACTGAGACACACAACACCTGGAAAATCAGGTAACTCCCACCCCAGTACTGCGCTTTAAGCAAACAGGCACACCAGGAGTTTATATCCCACACCTGGCCAGGAGGGTCCCATGCCCACGGAGTCTCCCTCATTGCTAGCACAGCAGTCTGTGATCTAACCACAAGGCAGCAGCGAGGCTGGGGGAGGGGTGCCCGCCATTGCTGAGGCTTAAGTAGGTAAACAAAGATGCTGGGAAGCTCGAACTGGGTGGAGCTCACAGCAGCTCAAGGAAACCTGCCTGTTTCTGTAGACTCCACCTCTGGGAACAGGGCACAGCTAAACAACAACAACAAAAAAAGCAGCAGAAACCTCTGCAGACACAAACGACTCTGTCTGACAGCCTTGAAGAGAGCAGTGGATCTCCCAACAAGGAGGTTGAGATCTGAGAAGGGACAGACTGCCTGCTCAAGTGGGTCCTTGACCCCTGAGTAGCCTAAGTGGGAGACATCCCCCACTAGGGGCAGTCTGACACCCCACACCTCACAGGGTGGAGTACACCCCTGAGAGAAAGCTTCCAAAGTAAGAATCAGACAGGTACATTAGCTGTTCAGCAACATTCTGTCTTCTGCAACCTCTGCTGCTGATACCCAGGCAAACAGGGTCTGGAATGGACCTCAAGCAATCTCCAACAGACCTACAGCTGAGGGTCCTGACTGTTAGAAGGAAAACTATCAAACAGGAAGGACACCTATACCAAAACCCCATCAGTACGTCACTGTCATCAAGGACCAGAGGCAGATAAAAACACAAAGATGGGGAAAAAGCAGGGCAGAAAAGCTGGAAATTCAAAAAATAAGAGCTCATCTCCCCCTGCAAAGGAGCGCAGCCCATCACCAGCAACGGATCGAAGCTGGTGAGAGAATGACTTTGACGAGATGAGAGAAGAAGGCTTCAGTCCATCAAACTTCTCAGAGCTAAAGGAGGAATTACATACCCAGCGCAAAAAAACTCAAAGTCTTGAAAAAAGAGTGGAAGAATTGATAGCTAGAATAATTAATGCAGAGAAGGTCATAAACGAAATGACAGAGATGAAAACCATGACACGAGAAATACGTGACAAATGCACAAGCTTCAGTAAATTGAGGCAATAATTAATAGCCTACCAACCAAAAAAAGTCCAGTACCAGATGGATTCACAGCTGAATTTTACCAGAGGTACAAGGAGGAGCTGGTATCATTCCTTCTGAAACTATTCCAATCAATAGAAAAAGAGGGAATGCTCCCTAACTCATTTTATGAGGCCAACATCATCCTGATACCAAAGCCCGGCAGAGACACAACAAAAAAAGAGAATTTTAGACCAATCTCCCTGATGAACATCGATGCAAAAATCCTCAATAAAATACTGGCAAACCGGATCCGGCAGCACATCAAAAAGCTTATCCACCATGATCAAGTCGGCTTCATTCCTGGGATGCAAGGCTGGTTCAACATTCGCAAATCAATAAATGTAATCCAGCATATAAACAGAACCAAAGACAAGAACCACATGATTATCTCAATAGATGCAGAAAAGGCTTTTGACAAAATTCAACAGCCCTTCATGCTAAAAACACTCAATAAATTCGGTATTGATGGAACATATCTCAAAATAATAAGAGCTATTTATGACAAACCCACAGCCAATATCATACTGAATGGGCAAAAACTGGAAAAATTCCCTTTGAAAACTGGCACAAGAGAGGGATGCCCTCTCTCATCACTCCTATTCAACATAGTGTTGGAAGTTCTGGCGAGGGCAATCAGGCAAGAGAAAGAAATTAAGTGTATTCAGTTAGAAAAAGAAGAAGTCAAATTGTCCCTGTTTGCAGATGACATGATTGTATATTCAGAAAACCCCATTATCTCAGCCCAAAATCTCCTTAAGCTGATAAGCAACTTCAGCAACGTCTCAGGATACAAAATTAATGTGCAAAAATCACAAGAATTCTTATACACCACTAACAGACAAACAGAGAGCCAAATCATGAATGAACTTCCATTCACAATTACTTCAAAGAGAATAAAATACCTAGGAATCCAACTTACAAGGTATGTAAAGGACCTCTTCAAGGAGAACTACAAACCACTGCTCAGTGAAATAAAAGAGGACACAAACAAATGGAAGAACATACCATTCTCATGGAGAGGAAGAATCAATATCATGAAAATGGCCATACTGCCCAAGGTAATTTATAGATTCAATGCCATCCCCATCAAGCTACCAATGAGTTTCTTCACAGAATTGGAAAAAATTGCTTTAAAGTTCATATGGAACCATAAAAGAGCCCACATTGCCAAGACAATGCCTAGTCAAAAGAACAAAGCTGGAGGCATCACGCTACCTGACTTCAAACTATACTACAACGCTACAGTAACCAAAACAGCATGGTACTGGTACCAAAACAGAGATCTAGACCAATGGAACAGAACAGAGTCCTCAGAAATAATACCACACATCTACAGCCATCTGATCTTTGATAAACCTAAGAGAAACAAGAAATGGGGAAAGGATTCCCTATTTAATAAATGGTGCTGGGAAAATTGGCTAGGCAGAAGTAGAAAGCTGAAACTGGATCCTTTCCTTACTCCTTATACGAAAATTAATTCAAGATTGATTAGAGACTTAAATGTTCGACCTAATACCATAAAAACCCTAGAAGAAAACCTAGGTAATACCATTCAGGACATAGGCATGGGCAAGGACTTCATGTCTAAATCACCAAAAGCAATGGTAGCAAAAGCCAAAATTGACAAATGGGATCTAATTAAACTAAAGATCTTCTGCACAGCAAAAGAAACTACCACCATAGTGAACAGGCAACCTACAGAATGGGAGAAAATTTTTGCAATCTACTCATCTGACAAAGGGCTAATATCCAGAATCTACAAAGAACTCAAACAAATTTACAAGAATAAAAAAACAAACAACCCCATCCAAAAGTGGGCAAAGCATATGAATAGACATTTCTCAAAAGAAGACATCCATACAGCCAACAGACACATGAAAAAATGGTCATCATCACTGGCCATCAGAGAAATGCAAATCAAAACCACAATGAGATACCATCTCACACCAGTTAGAATGGCAGTCTTTAAAAAGTCACGAAACAACAGGTGCTGGAGAGGATGTGGAGAAATGGGAACACTTTTACACTGATGGTGGGAGTGTAAACTAGTTCAACCATTATGGAAAACAATATGGCAATTCCTCAAGGATCTAGAACTAAATGTACCATATGACCCAGCCATCCCACTACTGGGTATATACCCAAAGGATTATAAATCATGCTGCTATAAAGACACATGCACATGTTTGTTTATTGCGGCACTATTCACAATAGCAAAGACTTGGAATCAACCCAAATGTCCATCAGTGACAGACTGGATTAAGAAAATGTGGCACATATGCACCATGGAATACTATGCAGCCATAATAAAGGATGAGTTGTGTCCTTTGTAGGGACATGGATGCAGCTGGAAACCATCATTCTTAGCAAACTATCACAAGAACAGAAAACCAAGCACCGCATGTTCTCACTCGTAGGTGGGAACTGAACAATGAGATCACTTGTACTCGGGAAGGGGAACATCACTCACCGGGGCCTATCATGGGGAGGGGTGAGGGGAGAGGGATTGCGTTGGGAGTTATACCTGATATAAATGACGAATTGATGGGTGCTGAAGAGTTGATGGGTGCAGCACACCAACATGGCTCAAGTATACATATGTAACAAACCTGCACGCTATGCACATGTACCCTAGAACGTAAAGTATAATAATAATAATAATAATAATAAATTGCTATCCAAAAAGGCTGTTAAAATGCCCATTTACACCAGCAATGTGTAAGGATCCTTTTCCTTATCTCCCTGTAATAGAGAATGCCTATTCATCCATATTAGTTTCTTAGGGCTTCTGTAATAAAGTGCCACAGACTAGATGGCTTGAACAATAAAAATCTATTGTCTCACAATTCTGGAGGCTAGAAGTCGGAGACCAAGAAAAAAAAAAGTTTAATATTGGTTAAATTATTTTATGCATCTCTATTTGTGAACATTCATTGTTTTGATATAAATTTTATCATTTGGATACATATTTGTATAACTTTATAGATTAATATAAATATATGTATTAATAAAAATATAGTAATTTTGTAAGTTTTAAAACTTTATCACTCAGCAACTGGCTTTTTATGATATTTTAGACATATATCCATTTTTATATGTGTAGTTCTAGTTCATTCATTTTGTCTTATGTGTAGTAATTTCTATACTAAAATATCCTCATCTATTTCCTGTTAAAGAGAATCTAGTCTGATTTTAACGTTTGATTTTTCTATATTGAGCCATGACTACCTAACAGAATTGCAATTTTATTTTTTTAATTATTTCTTCAATTTGGTCTTATACATTTATATCCTTAATGACATAACAGTTATCTTTATCTATATAAAATTTGATATTACCAAGATTTAAAATTTCACCAATTTGATGTTTATAAAACTATCTCAATTTACTAATTTGAATCTTTTAGAGTATTAGTGATAGTAAACACATTCTCTTTTTGATTTTCTGACTGTTTTTGTAAAAACTCATTTCCATTTATTATCTTTTTTCTTCAATTGAGTCATTTCTCCTTTTGATTTTTTGGTGATATTATTAAGTTGTGACAGCTCATATTCTTTCAGCTCTGTAGAAACTTTTTATAAATGTTTCATAATTATACTTTGATTATACTACCTTCTACTAGTTGTAATTTTTCTTTGGATTTTACTTACCATGTTCTTTGGTAACCAGAGTTATCTTATTGTTATTTCTGAGTAAAGTACCATTTTCATTTTTTATAAGAATCCACAAAATAATCCCAGACTATGAAGTACAAAGAAATAAGACAGATATGAACTTGAAGAGATTCTAACAGATAATTCATATATAATTTAAAATTATAGGAATGAATTATAGTCCCCCATGACATGTTAGGCTATAGAGCATCAAGATTCTCAGCTTTAAATCATACCAAATTGTTTGTAAATGACAGCATATCTCACTGTCTTACATTTCCTTCACATGTGTCAAATATTTTTTATCCTCTTGAGATTTTTCTATTAAACTACAAATTGATGATGTGGTTTGGCTGTGTCCCTATCCAGATAACATCTTGAATTGTAGCTCCCAGAATACCCATGCATTGTGGGAGGGAACAAGTGGGAGGCAATTTAATCATTGAGGTGGTTTCCTCCATACTGTTTTTGTGGTAGTGAATAAGTCTCACAAGATCTGATGGTTTCATAAGGGGAAACCCCTTTCCCTTGGCTCTCATTCTCTCTTGTCTCCCACCATGTAACACATGCCTTTCACTTTCCACCACGATTGTGAGGCTTCCCCAACCATGTGGGACTTATGAGAGCTACAATTCAAGATGAGATTTGGGTGGGGACACAGCCAAGCTGTATCCGTCCTGGTCAGAGTTTTATGTTTCTGTTCCATCACTTACTTACAGATATGTTTTGCTATCCGTGGGTGTTTTGCTATGTCTGTTTGTTAGTTGGTTAATATTTGTTTAGATTTAATTTTTGTTTTTCTCCCTATGTTTGATAAGCTTTCATGCAGTTGAATTGAAGGTGATTCTCAACATATGTCCTCTCTGCACCATTTTTTAAAGTAATTCAAGTTTCTAGTTTCAAAAAATGGCATTCTGATTATAAAGGTATTAATTCAAATTTTTTTTTTTTTTTTTAAATGGTCAACGTAAATATTTCATTTAAGGTCAGGATATTGTTATTCTTTTTTTTTTTTTTTTTTACTTCTATAAAGAACTATTGTTTCTATACATAGTTTTTAGACAGTTTAGTTACCCATTTTGGTTAAAATTAATTTCACAAAATTATAGATTTTGTGATCATTTTGTTGTAATGTTTTATTATTATTCTTTGATCCATATTATATATTAAAATGTGGCCAGGCGCAGTGGCTCAAGCCTGTAATCCCAGCACTTTGGGAGGCCGAGACTGGTGGATCACGAGGTCAGGAGATCGAGACCATCTTGGTCTACATGGTGAAACCTCGTCTCTATTAAAAAATACAAAAAACCAGCCAGGCGAGGTGGCGGGCGCCTGTAGTCCCAGCTACTTGGGAGGCTGAGGCAGGAGAATGGTGTAAACCTGGGAGGCAGAGCTTGCAGTGAGCTGAGATCCGGCCACTGCACTCCAGCCTGGGACTGGACAGAGCAAGACGCCCTCTCAAAAAAAAAAAAAAAAAAGTGCAACATTTTACTTTCTATTTTATTAATGAAAACTGGCAGGTATTAAAAACCACTTTTAGTTTTATTTTAAATTTGGTTTTCATTGTTGTGTTTCTTTTTATTTATTTGTTTATTTGTTTTGGAAGCCTATTTTTCTCATATTGTTAAGTTTACTTATTCACAAAATATCATGTCATTTTAAGTTATTTATATCATTGAACCTTTGTTAAAGGATAATTTCTAAAAGGTAAAATCAAAACTCTCATACAAATATAAGATAAACTCATGAAAAGTATTGTCTTAATCTCATTAATTGATGAGGGAACCAGTAACATGTTATGAGCAGTTCAAAGAATATTTGAGAAATCATATAAGTAAATTGCATATATAACAAAAAAGAAATGTTAGGATTAGTTTGCTGGATTAGATACAAAACTGGTTAATGATCAGCAAGCCTATAAACAGTAACTGTTACCAGAGGCGAATCCATATGGGTCTGCAACAAACTGGAACCTTGCGTTCTAGAAGGAAAGAATTCAGCCACGGGGCAGAAGTAGGTTTAAGGCAGTGAGAGAGGCCAAGGCAAGTTTTAGAGCAGGAGTGAGAGTGTATTAAAAATTTTTAGAGCAAGAGCAAAGGAAGCAAAATACACTTTGAAGAGGGCTAAGCAGGCAACTTAAGAGATCCAGGTGTCCTGTTCAGCCCTTGACTGGGGGTTTTATACATTGGCATGGTGCAGGGTTTTGTTTTCTCGTCTGTTGATTCTTCCCCAGGAGTGGGCTGTTGCTTGAATTCCATATGTAGAGTGTTGGTCAACACGTGGGAGGGTGAACACATATGTAGTATGTTTATTGAGGTTGTATGCATGCTTTCTAGGACTGGTTTTCATGTATCAGCTGAACACCCCAAGAGGAAGGTCATATATCTTTCATTTTGCCTCTTGGTGCACATGCTTGTGTCTGCTAGCCCAGCTCCAGGGATTTTATCAAGAAACTGCTGATCACCAGCTCCAGGTGTTTTCAATCTCTTGGGAGACTATGTTCCCTTGGTGCTAGCTGTGACCAGTTATCATTTTAGAGAGACAGTTTAACAACCATCTGAGTATCACTTGACATTGCTGGAGGGGACTCTCCTGCTCTGCTAATGTCTGCTCAACTACCTGCTCTATCATAACCACTGTGGTTATCTCTTTCACAGGACAGAAATTACTTGCCTCTCTACTGGATAATAATCTACAAGCTAACCTCTGTTCCTACAGATGAGTAAAGTAGCCAAGACTTTCAATAAAATTCTCATAATTTTTTGATATCCTTCTATATTTTCCTTCTCACTACAGTTCATTACTGATCATTAATCTCTATGCTATATGAGAATTTGCCCTCTATGTCTATCCTTGTTAATGCTGTAACAGGAATTGTTGGTATATTTCCCAAGTGTTTTTAGGGCAGTAGTGATAATATGAGCATGGTTTTCTTTCTTCCCTTTATATCTCAAACTCTATTAAGGTGACAGATTGTTTACTGATGGAAGATCCTGCATTTTAAGGAGAAAAATGACAACATAAAACCTGCTCGATGATATTGCATTATTCCTTAAAAGATATCAACAGGGTATGGGGGAAGGGTTGAATGGGTCAAAAACAGGTATTTTAAGATTAGTGAAAGTATTTTGCATAATAATATAATGGTGAAAACAAGTAATTAAGCATTTTCTAAACCCACAGTACTTTATAGCAAACAGAGTAAAAACATATGCAATTAAAAAAAAAATGATTTAGGAAATCAAAGAATTCCAGGCTAGAATGCAGATCCTGACAAGGTAATCTACATACATTACAAATGTATGAACAGCTTCACTAAATGGAATGGGAGAATTAGGTACTTTCCGAGGTAACTTTGGAAATAAGTGAAGTCCATAAGACTAAAGGCAAAAATCACTGTACTTAAACATTATACTCTAGTTGGTAATGTTGCTTTCCACAGGAGTGTCATTTTACATCTTTGAAACCAGCATACATGTATACTGAAATTGAACAAATAAATTAAAAAATGGCTGATAGTGGGAGAGAGGTTTCTCACTTTTCAAAAGACAATATAAAGAGAAACAAAGGGTGTAGGTAAGAATGATTCATATGTCCGGGCGCGGTGGCTCAAGCCTGTAATCCCAGCACTTTGGGAGGCCGAGACGGGCGGATCACGAGGTCAGGAAATCGAGACCATCCTGGCTAACACGGTGAAACCCCGTCTCTACTAAATAATACTAGCCGGGCAAGGTGGCCGATGCCTGTAGTCCCAGCTACTGGAGAGGCTGAGGCAGGAGAATGGCATAAACCTGGGAGGCGGAGCTTGTAGTGAGCTGAGATCCGGCCACTGCACTCCAGCCTGGGCCACACAACGAGACTCCATCTCAAAAAAAAAAAAAAAAAAAAAAAAAATTATTTGTATGTTAATGGATCATTAGAAGGAGGCATACAACCAGCATCATACAGTAGGGGTCATCACTTTGAACTCATGTTTAGCTGAATAAAGATAACAGATAGTTGTGTATAGAAGTACTTGTAACTTCACAGGTTACTGAGCAACTATAGAGACTTTAGTCTTTCTTTCTATGTCAATTTAGAGGGCCTAGAAGCAACGACATTCCAGTTGTAACAAGGATATCTAGCACCCACATGTTTGTTTCTAATACCATTGTCCAATAAAAGGAACCACAGCTACTTGAAGAAATGCCTGATGCTAGGACTCAGAAAATGTACCAGATAAATCTGGAGCATACTATAGTATCAGAAAGTTGAAAAGTGCTCAACACACACACACACAAATACACACACACACAAACATAAAAATAAGCCAGAGTCGTCAGTAAAGCAGCGTTAAATTATAACCCAGAAGTGTAATATAAATGTCCATTAGACTATACTCATATAAGTAAATTATTGAATGAAGAGACAACTGGGGAATAATAGTTAAGTGTTCCATGAAGAAGAATGCTGAATAATTTACATAGATACTCCACTATCAAAGAGGTGGAGAATAATTTCCTACTCCTTAAGTGTGGGCATTGCAGAGTGACTTCTTCCAATGAATTGAGAAAAGGAGAAAAATAAGAGTATTTTTACAGCAAAGAAACCTGACAGACACTATCTCAAACTAGAGAATCTAAGTTAATACCAACAACAATGTCATTTGATACTAGATAGTATGCATACTATCAAATGACATACCATTAAATCATATAATAAGTGGCACTTTTGCCTCTGTGGTCTTCCTCATCAAAACACTTTCTCACAGACTAATCATAATAAAAGCATTGCACAATCCCCAATATGGAACACTCTACAAAATAACTGATCAGTACTACTCACCATGTCAAAGTCATTAAAAACAAGGAAACTCTGAGAAACTGTCCATACCAATGGGAAACCTGACTTTTATTTTATTTTTGTTTTTATTTTATTGACTTCCAAGGATTTATTGTATGCATTGCTCTTTTATTATTATTATTATTATACTTTAAATTCTAGGGTACATGTGCACAACGTGTATATATGTAACAAACCTGCGTTTGTTACATATATATACATGTGCCATATTGGTGTACTGCACCCGTTAACTCATCATTTACATTAGGTATATCTCCTAATGCTATCCCTCCTCCCTCCCCCCACCCCACGACAAGCCCCAGTGTGTGATGTTCCCCATCCTGTGTCCAAGTGTTCTCATTGTTCATTTCCCACCTGTGAGTGAGAACATGCGGTGCTTGGTTTTTTGTCCTTGCGATAGTTTGCTGAGAATGATGGTTTCCAGCTTCATCCATGTCCCTACAAAGGACATGAACTCATCCTTTTTTATGGCTGCATAGTATTCCACAGTGTATATGTGCCACATTTTCTTAATCCAGTCTATCACTGATGGACATTTGCGTTGGTTCCAAGTCTTTGCTATTGTGAATAGTGCCGCAATAAACAAACGTGTGCATGTGTCTTTATAGCAGCATGATTTATAATCCTTTGGGTATATACCCAGTAATGGGATGGCTGGGTCAAATGGATTTTCAATGTAACATTGAACCCTGAATGGGATCCTGGAAGAGAAAAGAGATATTAGGCAAAAACTAAGGAAATATGAATAAAGTAAGAATCTTGGTTAATAATTTTGTATCAATACTTATTCTTTAAATGTATTACATTTAACAACAAATGTATCATATTAATGTAAGCTGGGTAATAATAGGGGAAAGTGGGTGTGGGGTATTCAGGAACTTGCTGCACTACCTTCACAATATTTCTGTAAACCTAAAAATATTTGAAAATAAAAGGTTTATTGAAAAAAGTTATTAATGATATGCAATATAAATGGGTTTAAACAAAACATTATACATTTAAATAATAGTAAATAGTACTCATTCCAAGGGGATGTTATTGCTATATAAGGGGAACTTCAAAACAAGTCCCTAAAAACTTATTTTTCACTCTGTTACTACTATTAATTTCCTTATGTACAAGTTTTAGACTTTACAATGAATGTTAAAACTCAGATAGTATTTTTACATGATTTTCTAATGTTAACCTAAATTTCATGGCCTTTTTATTCTGTGTTTATACGGTAAATGCTAGCAATCTTTTTCCATAAAGGACCAGATAGTAAATATTTTAAGCTTTGCAAGGCACAGTGTCTGTTACAAATATTCAACCTGCCATTAGAGCTTAAAAGCAGCCACAGGCAACATATGAACAAATTAGTGTGACTATGTTCCAATAAAGCCTATTTGCAAAAACATATGGCAGGCTGGATTTGGCCTGCATGTCATGGTTTAGCAGATCCCTAATACACAGAATAAATGTTTGTATCTCTTAATTATTAGATCTTTTTAGTTCTCTGAAAATAAAGTGTCTATATATTTTTTAAAAATCTCCCTTTGATAAGTATATTGGCTAAAAATATATGATTGAAATGTAGTCTTTAATTTTTAAGTATGCATTTTACAGTGTGATTACAGAGAAAAGTCTAAGTCCAGGACCAGAGATTTCGAAACTATTTCATGGGACCCTACTGAAAAACCAGTAACACTGCCCGACATTTGTAGAAAATGTATTGAGAACAAATCAAAGCGGTTTTCATAACTCGTGATAATTTTATACTATTTTTATTTTTAATAAAATAATATTTGTTGTGGTAGATTAATATTTACAAATGACTTCATTCAATATTTTCATTTTATAAAAATGTGAACTCAGTCTGGAAGGGTATTGTTAAGACACTTATTCAAGGGATTTGAAAAAAAATCTATAATTTTCTGTTTTTTACATTTAGGAATATATTCCTTGGGTGTGGCCATTCCTCAAGAGATTAGAATCTAGTGATTGTTTTGCTCCTTTAGGAGATGAAAAAATTGAATTTCATGTACAATCGTGCAGTTTTTCACAAGTTTGGGCAGTTACAATATATTCCTCTTAAGTTTTATTAACATGTATGTGAACACTGGGTGAGTGGACCTATAGTGAAAAAGCCTACACTCTCTTCTGCATTCTCTGTCCTGGAGACCTAATGTCATAAATGTTAGCATAAAATACAATATTTGCTTCCAAGTTTATTGAATATATGCACTAATAAATGTTCAAAATATAAATATACAGTACTTTATTAAGGTAGTGAATTTTGAATAGATTTATCTCAGGAAGTGTTATGTTTCAAAATTAAAAACATCATTTAAAAAATGACATAATCATTTTACAATGCCTCTGTCAAGCATGTGCTGAGAAGTTTGGTTGAGGAGACTGTGTAACGGATGCCTTGGAGACTCTGAAGCTTTCCTTTGCTGTCTTTGCTCCTTCATGATTTTGTGCAAATTGAAAGTATTTTTTTCCCATGCTTATGTAACTTTGTGGTAGAAATTTGTAGCCACTTCATAAAACTTATAAAAATTATAGGAATTTCTACTCTATGTTAGTAACAGTACTCTTAAGATCAACAGAAAGAGAAGTGTGAGAGAGAATAGTGAACTCAGAATCACAGTTATTGTATTCTAGACCTCTTAATCATGACTGAACAAGTTGTCAAACCTCATTTATAAGTTAGTAGTCATTGGTAATAACTGATAATCACTAAATAAGATATATTTTATCTTTCTTAAATAAAGCCTATAAATTTGTATATGTCACAACCCATGTATCATTGCATTTTCATAGTATTATCTTACATATGGTTTCACCGACTTTGAAAATAAAAGTATGTTTTGCAGAGTTTCAAAAAGTCTTTGAATAAAATTCATAAATTGTTTTCAAAATAGGGTAGATAAACATGTAGAAAAAAGTATGAAGGGCATAGTAAAGAGAAGATATGACACTGAGCCTAGACTTTGGACTTGTGATTTTAAAATTTGCATTTTGAATACGTCTAAAACAGAACTTACTATATTTAAGTTAATTTGCATCTTTTAATAAGAACTTTTTCCATCATAATTATATTCTATTTGAAAATATAATACATTTTGGCTTGTGGAGTAGAAAAATCTCTCATTTTTCCTCCACATATATTCTAGCGGGCTAAACACAGTGTGGTCTCTATATAGCCTAAGATGCTTTGAAAAAGCTATGGGAACTTCTTTGAGAGTTTTTCAATAGGACAGTCAAGCTGACTCTTAGGATCATAGGAGAAACAAAGACTCTAATTGTCCTTGCAACAGAGGTGCACACAGCCACAAGACTTCACTGAAAATAATATGCTGCTTTGTAGTGTGGGACCTCCCTCAAATTCTTTAAGCTCTGTCATATGATCATCAGAATGCTGAACAACTTAGACATGCCATTTGGCTCTTGATTTAGGCCAATTACTTACACTCTAAAGAGGGCACAGATAGACAGCTAAACATAAGGAGAGGGGGGGTCCTAGCCACACAATAAACAAAATGTGTTCTTAGTTTGGGGAACAGAGGGGCTTATTAAAAGATGAAAACTAGTGGTGAATAGGAAGCTTAGAAAAATATACAGCCATAATTCCTCTCTCCAGTGTTTTCTTCAGCTTCTATTGTATCCTGTTTTCTGCATAAACCAAGTGACCTCTAAACCCTGTAAATAGTACATAGAACTTTTCTCCTTCTTCTCTGGGTGTATGACTATTATCCTTTCATCTTGAAAGGTCATGGAGTATCAGTTGAAGAAGCACACCACTTTGCTTTGAGTGCCCTCTCTGTTTGAAGTGATTGGTCTGTTTGCTTTATCAATGGTAGCCTGTCCCCAGACAAATGAAAAATTAGTCATCTTTCCATCTCTAAACCATAGACATTTTGAGCTGAAAAGAAGCTAAATATACAATAGGATTTAATGTTTCAAATTGTGTATTCTACATATTCAGTAGTTACTAACATTAGTAGCATGTTACATTGAAAAGTGATAGAGTATATTATTACACTGTATAATAACAAAGTGAACAAGAAAGTCTATCAAGTAAATAGTAGGATAAAATTAATATTTAGATGAAGATAATATGTATCCAATTTTGTATCTTTATCATTCTGTGAGAACATATTTCTAAAGTAGCGTCTCGTGTTTGTGAAGACCCTGAAATATAAAACCATGGTTAAGGGAAGAATGGAAAACAATAGAAGGGTATGTTATATTTGTTTTCATTTTTTTATTTTATTTTTAATTTTAATTATTATTATTTTTATTAGTTTTTTTAAAGAGACAAGATATCACTACATTGTCCAGGCTGCTCTAGAACTCCTGAGATCAAGTGATCCTTCTGCCTCAGCCTCTGAAAGTATTAGGATTACAGGTGTAAGCCACCATGTCCAGCCTTATACTTGGTTTAATATGGTATATTCTCTAACTTCAATATTTTAAATCATATACTTTTCAATGTTGGGAAGAGTGAAGACTGAGGAAGAATATGACAGACATTTGAACTCAAGGAAGTTATGGATACTTGAGTATAGATCAGCCTGTTCAATAAATTTGGACTCATAACCCTAAGGCATAATTATTATACTAGGCTAGGTAATGTTATGAAAAATGAAATTACCAAAATATGACTTGTACTTGTTAAGCTTTATATATAATCTTTTAGTGAATATGTTTCCTAAATATTTATTAGAAAATAAAAGTAAAGAGACCTGTGAGAAATTCAGGTATTAATGGTTAGTTTTCCACTAATTGGCAAGAGAAACAGGAAATTCTTTATCAATATTCTTAAGGCTTTTCAATAGTTGGGAAAAATTCTTTTTTAAAAAAACATGTTCCCAAAAGTGATCTATTAATGGTGTAGTTTCTTAACACATAAACACAGTGCTTTTTGATCCTAATATCTACTTACAGAGTCTACAGATGTTTGTAATGAAATGAAGCATTATAGGTTTATTAACTTTGAATTTAGTGTTGTGAGTTCTGCAAATGTAATTTTATTACAAATATAAATATAATATGTAAGTTAAACTTAATCTTAGAAATTGAGGAGTTTCTTTTACTAATTTCTATCTTTGAATAATATTACCTCTGACATAAAGAAGGGAAGCAATAATGAACTTCCAAAAAAAGAAACAGGTAAAATGACTCCTCTACATTCCTTCAAATTGATACTCTTTGTATAGTAATTTTACATCAGCTCAAAAGAAGATACAGGCACACTTTGGAGATATCATGGGTTGGTCCCAGACCACCACAATAAAGAAAATATAGCAGTAAAGTGGTTCACACAAATGTTTTGGTTTTTTGAAACACATAAAAGTTAGGTTTATACTGTAGTGTAGTCTATTAACTGTACAATAGCATTATGTATAAATGTATATACATCCCTTCATGCAAAATGCTTTATTGCTAAAAAAAAAAAAAAAAAAGCCACTAATAATCCTCTGAGCTTTGGTGGATGATAATTTTTGTGCTAGTGGAATCTTGCCTCAATGTTAATGGCTGCTGTCTAATCAGGGTGGTGGTTGCAGAAGGTTGGAATGGCTGTGGTAATTTCTTAAAGTAAAAAAAAAAAAAACAATAAAGATTGTCCCATCAATTGACTCTTCCCTTCATGAATCATTTCTCTGTAACAGGTAATACCGTTTGATAGCATTTTACCCACAAGAGAACATCTTTCAAAATTGAAGTCAATCCTCTCAAAACCTGCCGCTGGTATATTAACTAAGGTTATGGAATGTTCTAAATTCTTTATTGTCATTTCAACAATGTTCACAGAATCTACACTAGGAGTAGATTCTATCTCAAGAAACCAATTTCTTTGTTTATCCATAAGAAACAACCATTCATTTGCTCATTTGATTATGAGATTGTAGCAATTAGCTCATGTCTTCAGCCTCCACTTTTAATCCTACTTCTCTTGCTGTTTCCACCATAAAAATGCAGTTACTTCTTTCACTGAAGTCTTGAAACCCTCAGTCACCCATGAGAACTAGAATCACCTTCTTCCAAACTCCTGTTAATTTTGATAATTTGACCTCCTTTCATGAACCACAAATATTCTCAAGAACATCTAGAATGATGAATCAATCTTTTCCAGAAGGTTTTCAACTTAATTTGTTGAGATCCATCAGTGAAATCACTATTTATAAAATAAAAATACTTTAGACAAATTAAATTTTACAGAGTTTGATTCACAAAAAATTTAGTGTCTGCAAAGTGCAATGAAGCAAAGGACAATAAAATCAGGTATGCCTACATTTAATTTTTTATTTTTATAAATATGACTGTTCTTTATCTCTTTTTGAATAGCTCATTGCTAGTATATAGAAATGCTACTGATTTTTCTATGTTGATTTTATATGATGTCATTTTACTGAATTTGTTTATTAGTTCTAAATTTTTGTGGGATAGGCAGAGCAAAAGGGTTAAATAGAACACACCATCAATGATCCTCCCCAAAGGAACATCAAATTGAACAGTTGTTCACACAAGAGATCACTGAATCACAGTACCCTGGTTTTAATATCATACCAAGGAAAGAAGCACTGAAGAGGGTAAGAAAGACAGTTTAGAAATGCCAAAACTATCATCCCCTGGCAACAGTCACATAGCGCAGAGAGAGAATCTGTGCACTTGGGAGACAGAGAGCCCAGTGATTATGTGACTTTGCGTTGGAACTCAGTGCTGCTCCTCACAGTGGAAAGCAACATGGGTCAGAACTCATTCAGTGCCCACTGAGAGGACATTTATAGCAGTCTTATCCAGGGGGAAATTGTTTATCCCAGCAGTCATAACCTGACTTAAAGCACTCTGGGGTCCTAAATAAACTTGAAAGGCAATCTAAGCCACAAGGACTGTAATTCCTAGGTAAGTGCTGGTGCTGTGCTCAGAGCCATCAAACTTGGGGTGCACATGATCTAGTGAGACATCAGCTGAGGTAGCTAAGGGAGTGCTTGCATCACCCCCTCCTCTAACCCCAGGCAGTGCAACTGGCAGCTCTGGGAGAGAGAAGGGGTGAAAGTACACAGGACTTTGTCCTGCAACTTGGATACCAGCTCAGCCACAGTAGAATAAAGGCACCAGACAGAGTCCTAAGGCCTCTATTCCAGGCCCTAGCTCCTAGATAATGTTTCTAGACACACGCTGGGCTAGAAGGGAACCTGCTGTCTTGAAGGGAAAGATCCAGTTCTGCCAGGATTCATCACCAACTGACTGAGTGCCCTTGAGCCCTATATAAACACTAGTGGTTTAAACATTCACAAACATCAGACCATCCAGGAAAACAGGACCTCACCAAATGAACTAAAAAAGGTACTAGTGATCAATCCTAAAGAAACAGAGATGTGTGGTCTTTCAGACAGAAATCAAAATAGCTGTTTTGAGGAAGCTCAAAGAAATTCGAGACGACACAGAGAAAGAATTGGAAATCCTATCAGATAAATTTAACACAGAGATCAAAATTTTTAAAGATGCAGAAACTGGAGCTGAAAAATTTGACTGGCATACAGGAGAATGCATTACAGTCTCCTAATGGCAGAATTGATCACATAGAAGAAAAAACGAGTGAGCTTGAAGACAGGCTATTTGAAAATACACAGTCAGAGGGGAAAGAAGAAAAATGAATTAAAAAAACCCACACATCTATGAGAGCTAAAACATAGCCCCAGAAAGGCAAATATAAGAGTTATTGACCTTGTAGAAGAGCCGTAAAGAGAGACTGAGGTAGAAAGTTGATTCAAAAGGATAATAGAGAATTTTCCAAACCTAAGGAAAGTTATCAATACTCAAGTATAAGAAGGTTATACCTTACCAAACAGATTTAATCCAAAGAAGACTAGCTCAAAACATTTAACAATCAAACTTCCAAAGATGAAGGATAAAGAAGGAATACTAAAAGCAGCAACAGAAAAGAAACAAATAACACACAAAGAAGCTCCACTATATCTGGCAACAGACTTGTCAGTGAGAACCTTACAGGCCAAGAGAGCATGGTATGAAATATTAAAAGTGCTGATGGAGTAAAACTGTTATCCTAGAATAGCATATTTCATGAAAATATACTTCAATATGAAGGAGAAGTAAAGGCTTTCCTAGACAAATAAACTGAGTGCTAACACCAGATTTGTCCCACAATAAATGCTAAGCAGAGTTCTTCAATCAGAAATAAATGAACGTTGACAAGTCTTTAGAAATCATCTGAAGATAAAAAAACAAAACAAAACAAAACAAAAACAACAACAACAAAAAACTCATTGGTAATAGCACAGAGACAAACACAGAATATTATAATGCTGTAATTGCAGTGTATGTATAAACTACTCAAGTTTTGAGTAAAAAAGACTAAAAGATGAACCTATCAAAAATAATAACTACAACAACTTTTCAAGATATAGACAATTTGATAAAATATAAATACAAAAGGAAAGGGTTAAAAATAGTGGGGGATTAAGTTGAAATGTAGACTTTTTATTAGTTTTCTCTTTGCTTTTTCCTCAGTTAGCTTGTTTTTGAAATCAGTGTTCAGTTGTCACTAGTTTAAAGTAATGGGTTATGTTATTTACAGGCTTCATAATAACCTCAAATTTAAAACAAAAAACTGTGAGAAATACACAAGAAATAAACAGAAAGAAATTAAAACATACCATCAGAGAAAATAATCTTCACTAATAGGACATCAAGAAGGAAGGAGAGAAGGAAGGAAGAGAACACCACAAATCAACTGGAAAACAAATAACAAAATGCCAGCAGTAAATATTTACTAATCAGTAATAACACTGAGTATAAACAGACTAAACTTTCCAATCAAAAGACACAGAGTGGTTGAATTAATGAAAAAGTAAGACCCAATGATCTATTGCCAACAAGAAAAATACTTCACCTACAAATACACACATAGACCAAAAATACATCTACAATGAACTCATTTTTGACAAAGGTGCCAAGAACTTATATAGGGGTATTGACAGTCTCTTCAATAAATAGTCCTGCAAAAACTGGATATATGTGCAGAAGAATGAAACCAGACCCTGGATTAAAGGCTTAATTCAAGTTGTGACAATATAAAACTACTAAAAGAAAACTTTGGGGAAACTTCCCAGTGCATTAGTCTGGGCAAAGATTTCTTGAGCAATATTCCAAAAGCACAGACAACCAAAGAAAAATGAACAAATGGGATCACATCAAGTTAAAGAGTTTCTGCACAGCAAATAATTACAATCATCAAAGTAAATAGACAACCCACAGAATGGGAGAAAATATTTGCAAACTATCCATCTGACCCAGGAATAATAGCTGTAATTTTAAGAAGTTCGATCAACTCAATGGAAAAAATAATAATCTTTTTTAAAAAAATAGGCAAAGGATCTGAATAGACATTCGTCAAAAGAAAATATACAATGACAAACAGGTATATGATAAGGTGCTCAATATCATCAATCATCAGAGAAATACAAATTGAAACTTCAATAATATATAATGTGACTCCAGTTAAAATGATTTATTTTTTCTCAAAAGACAGAGAATAACAAATGCTAGAAAGAATGTGGAAAAAAGGTAAACTTCATAAATTGCTGGTAGGAATATAAACTAGTAAAATCACTGTGGAGACTAGTTTTCAGATTCCTCAAAAAGACTGAAAACAGAGCTACAATATGATCCAGCAATCCCAGTGCTAGATATATATCACATATAGATAGATAGAGAGAGAGAGAGAGAGATAGATAGGTAGATAGATAGATAGATAGATAGATAGATAGATAGATAGATAGATGATAGATCTCTCCTATATATATCTCATATATATATCTTGTATGTGTATATATATATATATATCTCATATATATATATATTGTATATATACATATCTCGCATATATATCTTGTGTGTATATATATATATCTCGCATATATATCTTGTATATATATATCTCGCATATATATATCTTGTATTTATATATATCTCACATATATATATATATATCTCCTATTTCTTTCTAAGATTTAAAGTTTCCAGTCATTATTTCTGCAAATAAGCTTTATGTCTCATTCTCTTCATCTCTCTTCTCATTCTGAAAATTGTATAGTATATAAATTGGTCTGCTTAATCATGTCTCATAAATCACTTAGACATTCTTCACTCTTTTTCATTCTTTTCCCTCTTTTGACCAGTTTTAAAAATGCATTTATTCTTCTGCTTGTTCAAGTTTGCTGTTTAACTTTAACTCAAGTTTGTTGTTTAACAACTCTAGTATCTTTTCAATCCAGTTATTATATTTTTCACTACCAAAATTTCTGTTTCTTAAAAATATTTTTTTCTACCTCTCTGTTGATATTCTAATTTTTTCCATATTTTTTTTATGAAGTCATTGAGCATCTTGATGACAGTTATTTTGAGTATTTTTTCAAGGAATTTATATACAACTTTTCTTTAGGGTTGATTTCTGGAAATTTCTTTGATAGGGCGATGTTTTCTTCTTTCTTCATATGACTTGTGACTTTGTGGTGGATGCTGTGCCTTTGAAAACAAACAAACAAACAAACAAACAAATCTCCCTTAATAGTTATGGACTGGCTTTATACAAGGAAAGATCTTTATTGGCAAGCCAATAAAGATTCTGGATGCTTTCAACCCTTTTCTGTGGATGCGTCTTCTCTAGAACTATGCATGTACATAGTCAATTAGAGAACTTTACTGGCTTATTGCTCCAATAGTACTCTGTTTGGTGCTGTCGATAGTATTTCAGGCTTTCTCAAGTTGCCACAATCTGCCTACATCTCTTTTGTTCTCAGCAGTCCCCAGGATTCTAGGGTATGCCTGCGTTGAGTGCTCTGAGTCAGACAAAGCAGAAGCAAATACCTTGGGGAGCCCCTTGAAAAGCTGAACTGCTAGAAGGATGCTCCACTCTTCTCTTTCCTCTAGAAAAGGAGAGTCCACTCAGCCACACTGGCCTCTGCTATATTGTAGATCCTCTTAAGCAACAACAAGTCACTCAGCTATCTTTTGTTCTCAGTGGTCTCCAGGCATGTAGAGTATGCCAGGTGCTGTTCTGTCAGCACTGAGGGAGGGAACCAATCTCTTGGGCAGCCCAAACAAGCTGGAATATTAGACACATGCTTTAAGTCTATGCCTCCCCAAAAGTAAATTAACAGTTGGAAGTTTTCTCCCACTTTTGCACTGAGCTGGTGAATGGACTATAGTGAGTGCATGCTAATCCAAATCATTGCTTTTTCTTTCATCATCCTCAACTCTGGCACTTTTTCTTATCAACACTTAGATTCAGGTGAAACATCAATGAGTCCCTTGAATAGGTCCCTAAAATCTAAGTGTTAGCCATATCTTTCAATCCTTTCTTTCCTTCCCCAGGGAGAAGCTAGAATCTGGAGTCCTCTCTAAATTGTGCTACTCTCAGCAGGGGGAAGGGACTATGGTGAATGATTACGTGTTAGATCAAGTTGTCATCTTTGTTCACAGCAGCTTCCTACTTGACTCACTTTCCTTTCAGCACTTAGAATCAGGCAACATAGAAACCAGCTACTCAGCCAGCGCCCCACTCAGACAAAAGTCAGAACATTGTATGGTCTAGTATTGCCTTTTCCTCCCCAGGGAGAAGACAAGAGCTCAGAGATCTCTCTCTCAATCACATCATGCTGTGCCTTGAAGAAGAACTATGATTAGTACCAGGAATTTCTCTAGCAGTGTCAATGGGGCTGGTTTCACCTTTAGTTGGTGTGCACTCTCAACTGGCTTTGAAATTCTCAAAGAAAGCATTAGTTCATGTGCTACTCTGTTGAGTTGTTGTTTAGCTGGGAAGAAGGAGGGTTTCCGGGTTGTTGTTGTTTTTTATTCTACCGCCTTTTAAATTCATTTTAAGTGGCTATTTTCATCATTGATTTTTCAAACTAATGCTTACAGAGTATTCCACCCACTGTTTATTAAATCAAATTGGTAAAGTTTTTAGAAATGAGTCATGACTGGAAATCATTGCATTCTGCCTTATAGTTAATGGCATCCTCTACAGTCTATCAATACCTCAAATAATTACATATGCCCTGTAAAACACACTTCTAGATAATTTTCTTAAGGTAGAAAAAATGCTAAAATGAGTAGTCTATCTAAAACATGCTGGTTATATTACAAGATAATTTTCATATAGGTCTTTATTTGCCTCTTTATTTGTAATTCATATGAAAGGAAATTAAATATTAAGAGAAATATTTTTTCTGAAAATAAATCCAGGGAAAGAAAGCAATAAATTCTGTTTTTGTAGCTAGAGTCCTAAATAATACAAAAACCTGAGTAATGCAATTTTTAGTGCTGTGAAAATGCATAGTTTTAGAAACAATTTTTCTATTAAAATGTTTCCAACAGATTTTAAAATGTTTTAATTGAAAGTTAGTATTGTTTTAGGCCAATCATAAGATAATTATACCCTAATTTACAATTATGTATATTATAAAGCAATAAGTGGTAAAACTTGATCATTTAGGAGATCTAGCTTGGTTCTGGAATTTAAATCAGCCAAGTAAAGTCTTCTAAACATGTGTATGAGTTGTAGAAAATGACCATGTGAAACTTACATGGCAAGATATTAGAAGCATTAGGGGAAATTACAGCAATACTAAAGAAATAATATTTTAGCCAAAATAAAGGAGCAAAGTGAAAAAGTGGCTTAAAAAGTACAAATTATTCATGCTGTAGATGGAATATAAAAGATAAATGGACACAAATAAAGACAGGACACAGATAAAATATGTAATAATAACAATTAAAATTAAACAAAAGAATGTAATGTTGGCATTTTAACTATGTTAACCTAAGACTATTCACCAAGCAGAAAATAAATTTAAGTGTATTCTGATTTAATGATTCCATAGGTTTATGATTTCTTAGTGGTTTGTTTTTATATTCCCATCCAAGGGTCTTCCAGTGAACACCAAATTGTCCTGCTGACTATCAATTGACAAGTCCCTTAGCCAATGAAACTCATTAGATTGCAGTGTTATATCTATGGAATAATGTTCCTGATCCTTAGGGCACAACATTGTCTTTTGCAGCTTACAAACTCCGCTGTTTTTTTTTTTTTTTTTGTTTGTTTGTTTGTTTGTTTGTTTGTTTGTTTTTTCCAAATAGAAGCTTTCATGGGGTCATGTATATGAGAAATTCTTTTTTACATGTTCTTGTTTTCAGCCCAAAGGGTTTGTTTCTTTATTTAGAAGCTTTCAAAGGTTTTTACTCCTCTAAGGAGATTATCTTTCATATTTCTATATGAGTATTTTAGAATTTTCAGGAATGGGCCTGGAGAGAAGAGAAATGGAAGGAAGGAGAAAAGAAAAAAATCATTTATTTAAATAAAATCTTTTGAAATTGTGATTTTAAACATTCAGTTCCCAATATATTCCACAAACTCACCTTTTTCCTTTTTTCTTTTTTTTCCAATTTTGGTAAGAAAATAAACTGACAACCCAGCTTCTTAACTGCTCAGTGGTCTACTGAAGTTTGGATAAAACAGAGAGAGAATAACGTGAAGAAGTACCAGTTACATTCAAATATATTTGTTCTCAGGGTAGTTACAAAATTTATTTTCATGGAGCTTCTGAAATATAACTCTAGTATATAAGGGCTATACTAATGTAAAATGCCAAATTTAAAATGACATTCACAGATAATAATTAAAAAGAAAATTGGTGTGTATTTCTATTTTGGGTTTATTTATTAAATTTTAATTAACTGAAATCAGAAATAGCCAATAACATTAAATGTTTTACATCTCTGCAATACCGGATGAACACAGTTTAGATCTCTGTAATACTGGGTGACCATGAAGCACCCCTCACCCACCCACCAACTCAACCCTCAAAATAGAAAATTTCCAACTGTTGCAGTGTGGCAGAACATAGTATCTTATGGGAAAACAATATAAATTTTAAAATATTTTTTAAAACTCTCATAGTAAAACCAAACAAGAGCAGGAAATGAAATTTCATTTATAAACTCAATGTAAATAAATCCTAGATGAAGGAAGCATAAATCAGCTGCATATCAAAGAAGAATGTGTGATATACAAATGCAGTTCCTTCCTATTCATTGCTAGTGCTATTGCACATTACTTTTGAGTGGCCAAAAGAAACAGAGAGAGTGGTTCAGTTGTAGTCCTCACCTGTTGGAATCACAGCATTCTCAATTCACATGACAAGCCATCCAGGGAATGAAATCCCCTATCTCTCAATATATGTGCTACACTTGACAATAAATACACAGGTAGAGAACAAAATAAATGGGGATCTAGTAAAAGTGTTTTGTCTATTTAAAGTTTCTTTACATAGTCACTAAGAAAAATGACAGGTCAAAAGAACTACATATGCTTGTTTGAATTGACAGTTATTCAAAAACCACAACTTCTATATTATTTTTTTTTCCTTTTTTGAAGTCAATTCAATTTCAAACCAGTACCTACTACAGGTAAACCAGTATAACACCCTGCATATTTCCCAAATGCTGTCACCATCACGCCCATGTCATTACAATACAGTCTCCTTTGGCATTTCAACTCAGGCTATTTACTACGAGCTTCTTTTCTTTTAATCTCTATTCATTAAGCATTTCTTACTCTTGCTGAAACAGTAATTATTATCATTCACGTGAAGAACAAGATGATGTCATCAAAACTGGCATTACTATTTAGTTTGTACTTTCAGAAATAATCAATGCTTTAAGGATAACATAAGAAGAATAAAATTTGGAAAAGAAGAGATGAACATTCATGGTAGAAATCTTGAAAAACAAAAGTGAATCAAGTGAATCAACATGGGAAATAGAAATAATGCAAGAGTTCATCAGGTTACCACGTACAAGATCAATAAACTAAACTTAGTTGATTTTTGTATAATATTTATTGGGAGTAGAGTTACCATAAAATGCAAAATGCTCAATTATATTTGAATTTAAGATAACAAATGAATAAATTGCTACTATAAATGTAACCTACATACTGCATGGGATATACTTATGCTAAAACATTATCAATTGTTGCTAACTATGGCAATCTTAATTGTGAAAAATATCATACATACTTATGAATATATAAACATTTTTAAATATACATGTTTGTGTAAAAATAAATACTTGTGTCATGTGCCCCCCACACAGCTTAAAAAATAGAAGACTGACAAAGATTTTAAATTTTATTCTTTGCTGTTATAAATATTATAACCTCATCTCTCCACCTCTAGATGACCAATATACCGAAATAATTATTTTCATGCTTTTAAATATAAGCTTACCAGACTCAAATGTATTTATACATAATGTATTATTCACATTTACCTGTTTATAAAATATTATAATAAGGTTTTGTACAAGTTATATTATTGTTTAATTTTTGGTGAAAGCATTCATACATACTGAAGCAAGCTCCTGTATTTCATTATTCCATGCAATCCAACATATACTTTGAACATACCAAAAGTTATTAATGTACTGTGCTGCTTATAAGAATATGCAATTTATGATTTATTTGGAATATATTATTTTACTAAGTTTTATACAAGACTGTATATATTATATATTCAAATTATATAATATATAAAATCCAAGGTATACTTATACATATAAATTTATATCTATACCTATAATTTTATATACAGTATCTTCCCCTCATATCCCTGGGGAATACCTTCCAAGACAGCCAGTGGATGACTAAACTGTAGATAGTATTAAATCCTATATACGCTGTTTTTCCTGTAGATACGTACCTATGATAAAGTTTAATTTATACATTAGGCACAATAAAAGATGAACAATAATAGAAATACAATAAGTATATATATTAATAAATGTTACAGGAACCAGGTCTCTTTCTCTTTTTCAAAAAAGAGATTTTTTGTTATGATGTGAGATGACACAATGCCTATGTGATGTGGTGAAGTGAGGTAATGAAGTAGGCATTATAGCATTAGACTACCAGTCACCTTTTTACAATAGTCATAAAGAGATCATCTGCTTTGAGCGATCCTGGATCATCGAGCTATGATGATGTTGATGATGCTGATGACTAATAGGCAAGTAATGTACGCAGCATTGATACACTAAACGAAAGGATGACTCGTTTCTCGGGTGGGACAAAGCACCCACGACATGAATCATCACATGGTACAATAATTCTTCAGGGTATTCAGAATGGCACACAATTTAAAATTTATGAATTGTTTATTTGTTGAATTTTCTTTTTAAAAATTTCAGACTGCTGTTGACGGTGGTAAATTTAAACTGGAGATAGTGAAACTGTGGGCAATAATACGTTCTGCATCTGTGTATCCTGACAATTTCAAGGAACACACATTAAAATTAGCTCATTAAGGTATGCACATGATTAACTTTATTGGATATTATCTTTGCTCAGGCTGCTGTAAAAAGAAAAACAAAAGCTGGGTAGCTTACAAATAAATACATTTATTTTTTACAGTTCTGGATGCTGGGAAGCCTAAGATCATAGAAAAGGTAAATTTAAAATCTGGTTAGAATCCACTTTCAGGTTTATAGATGGTGCCTTTTAGCTGTGTCCTCACATGATGAAAGGGGTTAGTTGTCTCTTTGGGGCGTTTTCAAAAGGCACTGTGAAAACACACACACACACACACACACACACACACACACACACACACACACAAAACCCTGAAATAGCCAAGGGGCTTGTGAGAAAAGGAACAAAGATAGAGTTATTACATTACTAGATTTCAAACTATACTATAAAGCCATAGTAATTAAAACAACCAACGTGGTATTGGAAAAAAAATACACACTGACCAGTGGAACAGAATAAAGAGCCCAGAAATGAACCCACCCATGTAAGATTAGCTTTCAACAAAGGTGCCAAAAATATTCTATCAGAAAAGGACAGTCTCTTTAATAAATTATCTTGAAAAAATATGATTTCCACATGCAGAAGAATGAAATTAGACTCTTACCTCACACTACATAAAAAATCAACTTAAGATGAATTAAAGACTTAAACATAAAACCAACAACTCTAAAATTACTAGAAGAAAACATAGGGGAAAAACTACATGATATTGGTGTGAGCAATGATATTTTGGATTTGACTCCAAAAATGTTGGTAATGAAAGCAAAAATAGACAAATGAGATTACATCAAACTAAATAGCTTCTACACAGCAAAGGAAACAACTATGTAGAGGTAATTGTTAATTTAAACATCAGGAAAATGCAAATTAAAATTATAGTGAGATATAATCATATTTCTATCAGAATGGCTTTTATCATAATGACAAAAGGTAAGAAGTGTTGGTGAGGATGTGGAGAAAAGGGTACCCTTCTACACTGTTGGTGGGAATGTAAATTAGTACATCTAGTACAGTGGAAAGCACTATGGAGTTTTCTCAAAAAAATAAAAATAGAATTATCATGTTATTCAGCAAACCCACTTCTGGTTTACCTAAAATATTTGAAATCAATTTGTTGAAGAGATCCCTACACTCCCATGTTTACTGCAGCACTGCTTGCAACAGTCAAGGAAAGGAATCAACCTAAGAGTCCATTAATAGATAAATGGATAAAGGCCAGGTGCGGTGGCTCACACATGTAATCCCAATACTTTGGGAGGCCAAGATGTCTGTATCATGACTTCATGAGATCGAGATCATCCTGGCCAACATGGTGAAACCCCGTCTCTACTAAAAATACAAAAAATAACTCGGTGTGGTGGTGTGTGCCTGTAGTCTCAGCTACTCGAGAGGCAGAGGCAGGAGAATCACTTGAACTCAGGAGGCGGAGGTTGCAGTGAGCTGAGATCGTGCCTCTGCACTCTAGCCTGGCAACAGAGCGAGACTCTGTCTCAAAAAAAAAAAGATAAATAGATAAAGAGCATTTGGTATATATTCACTATGGAATGGTAGTCAGCCTTAAAAAAGAAGGAAGTTCTATCATTTACGATAACATGAATAAAATTGGAGAACATTGTTCTAAGTGAAATCAGTCAGGCATATAAAGACCGCTATTGCATGTTCTCACTTATATGCGGAATCCAAAACAATCAAACTCATAGAGGCAGAGAGTGAAATGGTGGTTATAGAGGTTGGGGTTTGAGGGTAATGAGTTTATGACTGTCAAAGGATATGAAATTTCAGTGAAGCAGGAAGAATATATGTTTATCTTTTTTAGAGTTCTAGTGCACAGCACAGTAAACATAGTTAATAACATTGCACGTTTCAAAATTAAGAGAGTAAATTTTCAATGTTCTACTCACAAAAAACTTAAATATTTGAGATGATAGATATGTTAACTAGCTTGATTTAATTATCCCACATTGTATCCATAAATTACAACATTACATTGTACCCCATACATTTATACAATTATAAGGTGTCAATTTATAATAATAAAAATAAATATAAGGCATTAATATCATTCATGAGGGTCCTACCTCCATGGACTAATCACTGATCAAAACTCCAATTTTCTTTTGGAAAGACATAAAACTTGAGCCTGTAGTCCCAGAGTAAACTCTCATTCCTTCGACCACAAGAGGATACAGACACATCTAGAAGGTGAAATTATAAAGGCACTAATGTCATTAATGAATGTTCTATAGTCATGACCTAATCACTGCCCAAAGCTCCCCCAATTTGCAAATATCATCACCTTCAGGGGAAGAATTTAAACATATACGTGTTTAGTTTATTGCAAATAATTAACTTTATTTTTCAAAACATTTTGCACCAATTTACACTACTAATACATTTGTGTTAGTGAATGTTGTGCACATCCTCAATGTCACATTTCTTCATGCAACAATATTTATTGAATGCCTTTTATATACCAGGCATTTTTTAGTTACTACTTTTCTTTAAATAAGTTTTTTTTTTTATTTTAGAATAATCCTAAATTTACAGAAAGGTGACAAAAATAATACAGACAGCTCTAGTTTTTCCTTCTCCCTTGTTCTCCTCAGAGACATGTATTTCAAGATCTACCAATGTGGTAAACATAAAATGATATTTTATTTTATTTAGATTTTCCGTGAATACCACTATGCTAAGATATCTTTTGTAAGATATCTTACACAAAAGATATCTTAATATAGTAGTATTTAGTATTCAGTATATATGATTTAAATTATATATTTATTATATGAATTTATATAAATATTGTATATTATATGAAATTATGTAAAGAATATAAATCATTAAATGTGGCACATATACACCATGGAATACTATGCAGCCATAAAAAAGGATGAGTTTGCGTCCTTTGTAGAGACATGGATGCAGCTGGAAACCATCATTCTTAGCAAATTATCACAAGAAGAGAAAACCAAACACCGCATGTTCTCACTCATAGGTGGGAACTGAACAATGAGCTCACTTGGACTCGGGAAGGGGAACATCACACACTGGGGCCTATCATGGGGAGGGGGGAGGGGGGAGGGATTGCATTGGGGAGTTATACCTGATATAAATGATGAATTGATGGGTGCTGACGAGTTGATGGGTGCAGCACACCAACATGGCACATGTATACATATGTAACCTGCACGTTATGCACATGTACCCTAGAACTTAAAGTATAATAAAAAAAAAAAAAA
>NC_045438.1:40246564-40272228 GCF_002776525.5 Piliocolobus tephrosceles
AAAAAAAAAAAAAAAAAAAAAAAAAAAAAAAAGAATATAAATCATTTTCAGTTAACTTTTTGCAACACCCTTTACTGGTTTATCATGTTTTTTTAATTCTGTATTTTAAAATATTTGTCTCTCCATATTATTATCATGAACACGTTTTCTAATGTGGAATAAACCTTGCTCATCTGAAATAAACTAACTGATCACGATGTACCATGTTGTATGTGTATATAGATACTCAGTTTATTAATATTTGTTAAGTATTTCCATCTATATTTATGAGTGTCCTTGTCTGATATAGGTGCCAAGGATGTTAGCAACCTAATGTAAGTTGGAGAGTGTTTACTTTGCTGTACATAAGATTAAAAGTACTTGCTTCTTGAAAATTTAATAGAATTTGAATTTAAGATGATCTAGGTTTTTTTTTTTTTTTTTTGGTGGGAAGATTTTAAACCCAATACTACAATTCAGATATTCTACTTTTTGTCATGAGCATATTGTGGTTATTTATATTTTCTCAAATCTTTTACATTTTACTCATTTTGTGATATATTGATATGTAGTTATTTATAATATTATATCACTATCATTTTAATGATACTATATTTCAAACTTTAAAAAGTGTTTCCAGTACTTATCCTCTGCCTTGAACTTTTTCAATTGGTCATATAAATGACAGGTTGTTCAATGTTATTATTGTTTCCAGAGAATAACATTTTAATATCATTGTTTTTTAAATAATTGTGTATCACTTATTTGTGATCTTATTTCTATCCTTCTATATTATGTGAATTATCTCTTTCTTTCTTTCATTTTAGTATGCCAACTCTAAGTTAGATACCAGCTTATTCACGTTTAACTTGTATTTCTTTTTAATGAAGGTATTGAACAGTATATATCTATTTATCTGTAAATATTTCTGTAGCTGCATTAACATGCATTTTGGTGTATAGTATTTTTATCACTCCATTCTAAGTGTATTTTTATATTCAAACCCATTATGACTTGACTTATAAATTATTTAGATGTGTTTTTTATTAAAATTTAAAATGTATAAGCTCCTTCAATTTTTTTGTCTATTCATTATATTTAATGCTGTCATGGCCAGTAAATGTGATATGTATTCTACCAAGTCCTCAAAATATGCCTTACTTTATGGCTTAGAATGTGATCAATATTCTAGAGTGAACCAGGATACCAAACGTAATATGTAATGACATGTATTTGTGTGTTTGAAAGAGAGAGAGGGGGATAGAGAAAAATTATGTCTATCTATTGGATATGTTGATATTGGTCTGCTTGATATTTGACAAACCAAGATAAATAACATCAACATTCACTGTTATTATGAATTTCTCAACTTATCTTTCTACTTTGGGCTCTATTCAAGCTATTTTATTAAAGGAATGTTGGTGAATATATGTGGATTTCTTTTATTCTATTTTCACATTTTATTTCTCCCACATTTCTCTCACTTGCCCTCTTCATGCTTCATGTTTCTTTCTTTCTATCAGATTCATTCAGATTTTTTAATCATTTCCTCTTTTATCATTCTCCTCTTTATGAGATTGATTTCACTTAGGGATTATCTTTATAATTACCTTATTTATATTTAGGATTCCTATAGACATTCTTCACCTTCCCCCAACCAAATATTTTAGAATTATTTAAATCAGAATGCCAAATTTAGTGTGTTGTTCATTAAAATAACTCCACAATACAAATACTATTTCTTTATTAGTATAAAATCAGTTTTGGTTATATATGTGTATGTGTATATATGTGTGTGTGTGTGTGTATATATGTGTGTGTGTGTGTGTGTGTATGTACACACATATATATATATACACACACCCACAAATTTACCATTTAAAAAATAAGCATTTATTTAGTATCCCACGTTCTTTTACTATGATCATTTGTCTTCTTTCTGATATACATTTTAGGACTATCTTTAATGATGATAATGTTTTTGTCAGAAAAATGTGTGTAATTTGTTCTAACTGGTAAATGATATTTAGCTGAGATTACATCTCTTAGCTGACAGTATTTTTTTTCTCAGTATTTGCTGTATCTTGTTCCATTATTCTTTACACTTGCTATAGACATTCTGCTGTCAGTTTTTATTTCTTTGTCGAAAACATTTTTTCTTACTCTTTTTAATTTCTAAACATTTTATTTCCACAGATATTGAGAAAATAAATTTTTATTTTATTAAAAATAATAAAACACATTTTCTTTATCTGTAGTGTTTTCCAGTTTAAGTCTGAGAAGTCTAATTATGTATTTCTCACTCATCCTTCTTGTAATTTTTGTTTAACTAAAAGATCATGATTCCCAGTTGAAGGAAATTCAGCCTGGAAATGAAGAAGATATTAATACAATATTTATATTTCTATATTATATAATTGTTTTAATATTATTTAGCATTATTTTAAATATCTAAATAGATTAAATTTTAAAATTTTATCTTTACATTTTAGAATAAAATTGAAATAATATTTTGAATTTTGTGAAGGCAAATATAGCAACTTTGTTTTGTAGAACACGGTGGTAGAAGGAACCACATATAGATAGATTCATTAGACAGGATTTTCAGCATCTCTCCTTTGGAAATTAGAAACTGGACCTGAGATGCCTCAGTATCACCGACAAGATTAATACATTTGTGTATAAGTCTAATTGCAGTCATGGGAATATATTAGAGTTCCTAAAAACTTCCACAGAGTAAAAAGAAAGGGCCTCTAGGAAAGAAGCGAGGATTCATAGGACTACGGAGTGAAAAGAGAGTTAAAAGATCTGGCAAGAAATAAATTAAGAGAACATTATACTCATCAAAGTAAAGAGGAGAGGGATTTTTTTATCAAGGCAGAGAATATTCAAAGGGAGGATGGAAAGCAAATAAAGACTGGGAGGTTCTTTTTGACCTACTTCTCAGGAAAAATTATTTTTATTTGAGTAGAGAACTCTGGGTAGATAATAAAAACAAAAATATGGGTTTTCTAAATAAAGAGAAAGATATTACATCATGTACAAATCTTCAAATCTGGTCATTACTTTACAAAAATTTATCTTCCAAAGTGTGACCTGTGGGCCAGCAGGTGTAAACTGCTGTAAACTTAGAAATGAAAACTTTTTGCCACATTCTAGAACAACAACAACAAAAAAGGCATGAGAAAATCCAGGGTAGGGTCTAACCATTTGTATTTTAACAAATTCTTTAGGTGATTCTGATGCCCAGCGAAGGTAGTGAGCCACTGCTCTAATAAAAAGCAATAGTGTTTGCCTATTTTCTAAAATAAGTGTCTTGCTGTAGAGTGATAAACATTACATTTTTCTCATATTCTATGTTTAGTAAACCATTGAAACTTTTCAAGTCTATGTTTTAATATATATATGTATATATATATATATATATTTTAAATTATACTTTAAGTTCTAGGGTACATGTGCATAACATGCAGGTTTGTTACATATGCATACTTATGCCATGTTGGTGTGCTGCAACCATCAACTCGTCATCACCCATCAACTCGTCAGCACCCATCAACTCGTCATTTACATCAGGTAAAACCCCCAATGCAATCCCTCCCCTCTCCCCCCTCCCCATGATAGGCCCCCGTGTGTGATGTTCCCCTTCCCGAGTCCAAGTGATCTCATTGTTCAGTTCCTACCTATGAGTGAGAACATGTGGTGTTTGGTTTTCTGTTCCTGCAATAGTTTGCTGAGAATGGTTTCCAGCTGCATCCATGTCCCTACAAAGGACATGAACTTATTCTTTTTTATGGCTGCATAGTATTCCATGGTGTGTATGTGCCACATTTTCTTAATCCAGTCTGTCACTGATGGACATTTGGGTTGATTCCAAGTCTTTGCTATTGTGAATAGTGCCGCAATAAACATACATGTGCATGTGTCCTTATAACAGCATGATTTTCAATCCTTTGGGTATATACCCAGTAATGGGATGGCTGGGTCATATGGGACTTCTAGTTCTAGATCCTTGAGGAATCGCCACACTGTTTTCCATAATGGTTGAACTAGTTTACAATCCCACCAACAGTGGAAAAGTGTTCCCATTTCTCCACATCCTCTCCAGCACCTGTTGTTTCCTGACTTTTTAATGATTGTCATTCTAACTGGTGTGAGATGATATCTCATTGTGGTTTTGATTTGCATTTCTCTGATGACCAGTGATGATGAGCATTTTTTCATGTGTCTGTTGGCTGTATGAATGTTTTCTTTTGAGAAATGTCTGTTCATATCCTTTACCCACTTTTTGATGGGGTTGTTTGTTTTTTTCTTGTAAATTTGTTTGAGTTCTTTGTAGGTTCTGAATATTAGCCCTTTGTCAGACGGGTAGATTGCAAAAATTTTCTCCCATTCTATGGGTTGCCTGTTCACTCTGATGGTAGTTTCTTTTGCTGTGCAGAAGCTCTTTAGTTTAATTAGATCCCATTTGTTAATTTTGGCTTTTGTTGCCGTAGCTTTTGATGTTTTAGACATGAAGTCCTTGCCCATGCCTATGTGCTGAATGGTATTACCTAGGTTTTCTTCTAGGGTTTTTATGGTATTAGGTCTAACATTTAAGTCTCTAATCCATCTTGAATTAATTTTCATAGAAGGAGTAAGGAAAGGATCCAGTTTCAGCTTTCTACTTCTGCCTGGCCAATTTTCCCAGCACCATTTATTAAATAGGGAATCCTTTCCCCATTTCTTGTTTTTCTCAGGTGTGTCAAAGATCAGATGACTGTAGATGTGTGGTATTATTTCTGAGGACTCTGTTGTGTTCCATTGGTCTAGATCTCTGTTTTGGTACCAGTACCATGCTGTTTTGGTTTCTGTAGCTTTGTAGTATAGTTTGAAGTCAGGTAGCATGATGCCTCCAGCTTTGTTCTTTTGACTAGCTATTGTCTTGGCAATGTGGGCTCTTTTTTGGTTCCATACGAACTTTAAAGCAGGTTTTTTTTTTCCAATTCTGTGAAGAAACCCATTGGTAGCTTGATGGGGATGGCACTGAATCTGTAAATAACCTTGGTCAGTATGGCCATTTTCACGATATTGATTCTTCCTATCCATGAGCATGGTATGTTCTTCCATTTGTTTGTGTCCTCTTTTATTTCACTGAGCAGTGGTTTGTAGTTCTCCTTGAAGAGGTCCTTTACATACCTTGTAATTTGGATTCCTAGGTATTTTATTCTCTTTGAAGCAATTGTGAATGGAAGTTCATTCATGATTTGGCTCTCTGTTTGACTGTTACTGGTGTATAAGAATGCTTGTGATTTTTGCACATTAATTTTGTATCCTGAGACTTTGCTGAAGTTGCTTATCAGCTTAAGGAGATTTTGGGCTGAGACAATGGGGTTTTCTAACAATTGACAATTTGACTTCTTTTCCTAATTGACTATCCTTTATTTCTTTCTCTTGCCTGATTGCTCTAGCCAGAACTTCCAACACTATGTTGAGTAGGAGTGGTGAGAGAGGGCATCCCTGTCTTGTGCCAGTTTTCAAAGGGAATTTTTCCAGTTTTTGCCCATTCAATAGGATATTGGCTGTGGGTTTGTCATAAAGAGCTCTTATTATTTTGAGGTACATTCCATCATTACCGAATTTATTGAGTGTTTTTAGCATGAAGGGCTGTTGAATTTTGTCAAAGGCCTTTTCTGCATCTATTGAGATAATCATGTGGTTCTTGTCTTTGGTTCTGTTTATATGCTGGATTACATTTATTGATTTGCATATGTTGAACCAGCCTTGCATCCCAGGGATGAAGCCCACTTGATCATGGTGGATAAGCTTTTTGTTGTGCTGCCGGATTCGGTTTGCCAGTATTTTATTGAGGATTTTTGCATCGATGTACATCAGGGATATTGATCTAAAATTCTCTTTTTTTTTTTGTTGTGTCTCTGCCAGGTTTTGGTATCAGGATGATGTTGGCTTCATAAAATGAGTTAGGGAGGATTCCCTCTTTTTCTGTTGATTGGAATAGTTTCAGAAGGAATGGTACCAGCTCCTCCTTTTACCTCTGGTAGAATTCAGCTGTGAATCCATCTGGTCCTGGACTTGTTTTGGTTGGTAGGCTATTAATTATTGCCTCAATTTCAGAGCCTGCTATTGGTCTATTCAGGGATTCAACTTCTTCCTGGTTTAGTCTTGAGAGAGTGTAAGTGTCCAGGAAATTATCCATTTCTTCTAGATTTTCTAGTTGATTTGCGTAGAGGTGTTTATAGTATTCTCTGATGGTAGTTTGTATTTCTGTGGGGTTGGTGGTGATATCCCCTTTATCATTTTTTATTGCGTCTATTTAATTCCTCTGTCTTTTCTTCTTTATTAGTCTTGCTAGTGGTCTGTCAATTTTGTTGATCTTTTCAAAAAACCAACTCCTGGATTCATTGATTTTTTGGAGGGTTTTTTGTGTCTCTATCTCCTTCAGTTCTGCTCTGATCTTAGTTATTTCTTGCCTTCTGCTAGCTTTTGAATGTGTTTGCTCTTGCCGCTCTAGTTCTTTTAATTGTGATGTTAGAGTGTCCATTTTAGATCTTTCCTGCTTTCTCTTGTGGGCATTTAGTGCTATAAATTTCCCTCTACACACTGCTTTAAATGTGCCCCAGAGATTCTGGTATGTTGTATCTTTGTTCTCATTGGTTTCAAAGAACATCTTTATTTCTGCCTTCATTTCATTATGTACCCAGTAGTCTTTCAGGAGCAGGTTATTCAGTTTCCATGTAGTTGAGCAGTTTTGATTGAGTTTCTTATTCTTGAGTTCTAGTTTGATTGCACTGTGGTCTGAGAGGCAGTTCGTTGTAATTTCTGTTCATGTGCATTTGCTGACGAGTGCTTTACTTCCAATTATGTGGTCAGTTTTGGAATAAGTGTGATGTAGTGCTGAGAAGAATATATATTCTGTTTATTTGGGGTGGAGAGTTCTGTAGATGTCTATTAGGTCCGCTTGCTGCAGAGCTGAGTTCAATTCCTGAATATCCTTGTTGACTTTCTGTCTCGTTGATCTGTCTAACGTTGACAGTGGAGTGTTGAAGTCTCCCATTATTATTGTATGGGAGTCTAAGCCTCTTTGTAAGTCTCTAAGGACTTGCTTTATGAATCTGGGTGTTCCTGTATTAGGTGCATATATATTTAGGATAGTTAGCTCTTCCTGTTGAATTGATCCCTTTACCATCATTTAATGGCCTTCTTTGTCTCTTTTGATCTTTGATGGTTTAAAGTCTGTTTTATCAGAGACTAGTATTGCAACCCCTACTTTTTTTTTGTTCTCCCTTTGCTTGGTAGATCTTCCTCTATCCCTTTATTTTGAGCCTATGTATGTCTCTGCGTGTGAGATGGGTCTCCTGAATATAGCTGACTGATGGGTCTTAACTCTTTATCCAGTTTGCCAGTCTGTGTCTTTTAATTAGATCATTTAGCCCATTTACATTTAAGGTTATTATTATTATGTGTGAACTTGATCCTGGCATTATGATATTAACTGGTTATTTTGCTCGTTAGATGATGCAGTTTCTTCCTAGCCTTGATGATCTTTACATTTTGGCATGTTTTTGCAATGGCTGGTACCGGTTGTTCCTTTCCATGTTTAGTGCTTCCTTCAGGGTCTCTTGTAAGGCAGGCCTGGTGGTGACAAATCTCTAAGCATTTGCTTATCTGTAAAGGATTTTATTTATCCTTCACTGATGAAACTTAGTTTGGCTGGATATGAAATTCTGGGTTGAAAATTCTTTTCTTTAAGAATGTTGAATATTGGCCCCACTCTTTTCTGGCTTGGAGAGTTTCTGCTGAGAGATCTGCTGCTAGTCTGATGGTCTTCCCTTTGTGGGTAACCCGACCTTTCTCTCTGGCTGCCCTTAAGATTTTTTCCTTCATTTCAACTTTGGTGAATCTGGCAATTATGTGTCTTGGAGTTGCTCTTCTCGAGGAGTATCTTTGTGGCGTTCTCTGTATTTCCTGAATTTGAATGTTGGCCTGCCCTACTAGGTTGGGGAAGTTCTCCTGGATGATATCCTGAAGAGTGTTTTCCAACTTGGTTCCATTTTCCCCCTCACTTTCAGGCACCCCAATCAGATGTAGATTTGGTCTTTTCACATAATCCCATACTTCTTGCAGGCTTTGTTCATTTCTTTTTCTTCTTTTTTCTTTAGGTTTCTCTTCTCTCTTCATTTCATTCATTTGATCCTCAATCACTGATACTATTTCTTCCAGGTGATCGAGTCAGTTACTGAAGGTTGTGCATTTGTCACGTATTTCTCGTGTCATGGTTTTCATGTCTGTCATTTCGTTTATGGCCTTCTCTGCATTAATTATTCTTGTTATCAATTCTTCCACTCTTTTTGCAAGATTTTTAGTTTCTTTGCGCTGGGTATGTAATTCCTCCTTTAGCTCTGAGAAGTTTGATGGACTGAAGCCTTCTTCTCTCATCTCGTCAAAGTCATTCTCTTACCAGCTTTGATCCGTTGCTGGCGATGAGTTGCGTTCCTCAGTTGAAAATGCAGTTTGAATACATTTTGAACTAATCTTTCACTTTCCATTTTCTATTTAATTGTCTCATTTGGGGAATACAGCATCTTTGGCTGGCTACAATGATTATAAATTTGTATGTTACATCTAAATTATTGTTTTAAAAATTCTTGCATTGGCATTAATGTTTTATAAGTACTTTCTTAAGTGAAGGATGCATATATATCACAAAAAGTTAAGATGGGTATTTGTTATGCATCTTAAGAGACAACACAGCATCAGTTCATTTGAAATCGTTTGTGTACTAATAACTAAACATATTCTCCATAGCTAGAAATAATAATTACTTTAAATATTTTACTTATCATTACCTTATTCATTTTTATTATACTTCTATAAGTATAATTCTATTACATATAGGCATACAAATAGAAACATTAATTGAAAAATAAAATATACTTGTATGTAGAACATTCAGTATATAGCTGATATAGAGGAAACATTCAATAATTTATAATCTGCAGAGCAATTAAGACAACCATTAAGATTTAGATTTAAAATTTGTCTTTGCTTCATGGTAACTAGCTAATCTTAGGAATATCCCACAATCTTTTGAGCCTCAATATCCTCATCACTAAGATGAGTATAATATTACCTGGCTAAGAGTTCTGCATGGATAACTGAGTTAACAAGCATAGAGCACTTGGATAATTTTCTAAGAGAATTACTGTGAATGGCATACGGGCTCAGTAACAAATCTTGAATGACAGATAGGTACAAAGAAGTGGGACTGAGTGATCTCAGAGCATTCACTATTGCATCCTCTGCTCCTAGTAGAGTGCCTGAGTACTTAATAACTGTTGCTGAAAAGCACATTTCACCACTCATGTCTTTTCCATTATTCTTCAATGACACATAACATTGTTTGGCATTGAATAAAATATATTTCTCCTCCTAGCAGTGAGGCTGAGTACTTTTTCAATGTTTTCCTGTTGTTGTAATGCATATTTTTATCCTTCTACAGTTTTTTAAATAAAACTTTTGAAATTAATTATATTTTTCATAAATGTGCACAGATCCTAAATGAGCAACTTGATGACTTTTCACAGAGTGTGAATTGTATAATCACCACCTAAATTAAGAAATGGAATACTGCCAGACCCCAGGGTATGATGTTGTCTCCACTTCCAGTAATTATTTCCCTTTTCCTCAAAGATAAACATTAATAATTGTTTATGTTTTCAAATTCACATAATATGTACTTTTTGTGTCTAGCCTCTTTCATTTGTTAATCTATTTGTGATTAATTCACATTGTGGATTATACAGTTAGCTATCTCTATACAATATTGTAACAATAATACTCCATAATTTATCAATTTTGAAACAGTTGACAACTAATATTCACTATGAAACTAAAACTGTTATGAAATTTCTTACACATATCTTTTGAGATTATGTGTGTAAACATATTTTGTTGAGTATATAAATAGGAATGGAATTGCTGCACCTTTGGATTTGCTTATGTTTTGATTTATTATATATATTACCAGTTTTCCAAAGTGATTTTGAAAAATTTTATTTGTCTATAGGTGCGTTTATTTTGCTTTTATCATTAAATACTAATTTAACTTTGAGTTCTTTGAATGTATTATTTCTATGCCTTCTTTTTGCTATGGAGAAACCTGCTGTCAATCTAATTGTGTCTTTGTTGGCAATCTTTTTTTTTTTTTTTTTTCTATTTTTATAACTACAATTGACCCTGGAACAAAATGGGTTTGAACTGTGTGGGTCCATTTATGTACTTATATCTGATCTTTTACATCCCCAGGACATTACACTCACAGATATAGATGTATAGATGGACAACTTCTTGTACAGATGTTCAGCATTGTTGAGTACTGGACTTGCTTGTGGTGGATTTTGGTATACACAAGGGTCCCAGAACAGTCCCCCACATGTGACAACCAAGGGACAACTGTAACATATTTTGTCATTTTACTACAACGTATCTAATGATTTTGTAAGAATCTTAAACCTGAGGGTGCATATCTTCCAATAGTTCTAGTAAAGACCCTAATATTTCTATAAAAATGCATCCATTTTAAGTATCTACATTCTTTCAGTTTGTAACTCCCATTATATAAAGCATATCTTATTCTTTTTCCAATGTCTCTTACCCCTTCTCTTGTTTTACACGTATCTACATTTTGCTTGTTTATTTTTCTGTTTGAAGTATACATTGAAGTTTAAATTTCAATGACTTCTCTGTTTTTGCCATTTGAAATTTTTTTAAGGTTACTCTGACATCTTCCTGGCTATTTGTTGTTTTTTCATTCAAAAAGTTTAATTCCATCTTATGTTTATTTTGTCATAGTGAAAGTACTTTTACATAATGTTTATCTAAGATGGTCATCTGACTTTTTGTCATGAATAATTCTGCTACAAGCACTTGCACACTCTGGTTAATGTTTAATTCATGTTGAGACTATAAATTCCTCAAAGCTTCATCTTGCAAATATAGTGAGCCCTGGATTCCATCCCTCTAGAGATGTTTTTACATTTGTTTCCATTAGGTGTCCTGGAACATTAGTAAGAGAAACAATTTTCTTAGGTTATTTTCTCATTTTAAGGACTCCAATACGAATGGGAAACTAACACAAATAAGAGTATTTGCATATGATTGAGAAATAATTAAAAAAATAAAAAACGAAATTAGCACTCAGACCAAAGCCAAGAAAGGCTATTTTTTTTTCATCTCCCATTTCTAATGATACTCTTTTGTTTTTTTCAGTCTAGCCCTTCTCTAAATATGACTTTATTCACATGACCTGGATTTATATAAAGACATCAATTTCAACTTCCTTCTCGAAATTGCCCAAGGTCTTCTCCTGCATTGTATAACTCTCCATTTCCACATTCCCTAGGTAGAGTAATTGGCACGTATCCCCAAAGAAGGCAAACCTTAGCATTTACTAATAACTCTGATTGTTTGTTTTTCTCTTTCTGCAGTCTTGGAGATGTTCAGTGCTTCCTTCTGAACTCAGTTATGAGGGAATTTTTAAAAGTTGCAGGTTTTTTTTTTTTTTTTTTTTTTTTTTGAAGCATTTTAGTTTTTTGTAATAGAAGCTTTTCTGGCTCTGTAGTCCAATAATATTTCCAGAAATATAATACTCTTAATAGTCTTAAGAGTCTTTAGAAATCAAATGATTTCTCACTTTTCTTGCTATTCTGGGATTAAAAAAACTGTCAAGTAAATAGTAGCCAATAAATATCTATCAAGTCCTTATTGAGAGAAAAGATAAAATGACCTGATTTATTTAGGGAACCACATATAGGTCAGTAATGGTAGAGAATAACATGAAGGCTGGGATCATCAGATGTAAATATGAAGACATAGATAGCAATGTGATGAAAATAAATCTTTTATGTAATTTAAGTAACTTGATTCAAATTCTGGAGGAATACCACTGAAGTGTTTATGGTTGGCTTATATTATGGCAGGGAGCCCATAGGAGAAGGATTAGGGTTCTCCAGAGAGACATAACCAGATAAATAAAGAGAGAGATTTTTAAGAAATTGCCTCATGCAATTGTGGGGGATAGCAAGTTTGAAATTTGTAAGATGGGCTGACAGGTTTGAAATTCAAGGTAAGAGCTGATATTGCGGACTTGTGTCTGAAATTTGTAAGGCAATTTAGTCAGGGTTTCTATGTTTCAGTCATGAGGCAGATTTGCTTCTTCTCATGGGAACCTTATCTTTGCTCTTAAGGACTTTGACTGATTTGGATAAAGCTCACGCGTATTAGAGCATTAAATCTACTTTACTAAAAATTTACTGATTACAAATGTAAATCACACTGTAAAAAATCTTTATAGCAATATCTAGACTGATGCTTGAACAAACACCTGTCCAATATAACTTAGCCAATTTTACATGTAAAATTAATCATCAGCACAGCTAAGCCTGGATGCAAAATGAGACAAATCAAAAAATAAATAAATAAATAAATAAAATAAAAAAATAAAAAAACACAAGTTAATTTTAATAGTTCCAGCCAGAGATAAACATTTTATACTTAAATAGTTACACAGTTTATGTGACATTTTTCATTTCCTATAAATCTACTACTTTCAAGTTTGTTTACAATAAGCCATTCTAAACAGACCAAATATAGCCCAGTAGGAACAGTCCTTAAATAAGGACTGTTATGGACAGAATATTTTATTACCCCCAAATTTGTATGTTGAAATCATAATCCCAGCAAAAGTATCCTTCAAATATAAAGGAGACACAAACTCTTTCTCAGATAAGCAAAAGCTAAGAGAATTCACAAACAGACCCATCTTATAAGAAATGCTAAAGGGAGTTCTTCAATCTGAAAGAAATGAAAGCACTAACATGAAAAAAGAACATATTTAGTTTAATACCCACTGGCAAAATAAATACATGAAGAAAATCCGAATACCGTAATACTGTAATTGTGGTGTGCAATCCACTCATACCATTAGTATAAAGCCCAAAAGATAAATCTATAAAAAGCAATAATTGTGCTAGTAATCTGTTAAGAAGCATTAAATATTAAAAATATGTAAATTGAAACAACATAAAGTCAAAATGTTGGGGGGACAAAGTTAAGATATAGAGAGGGTTTTTTCATTATTTATTTGTTTCTGTTATTCTCCTTCTAATCAGATAAACTATAATCCCTTTAAAATAACTTGTTATATCTGTAAGATGTTTGTGCAAGGATTATGGTAACCCCAATGCAAAAGCCTCTAATAAATTCACTAAAAGTAACAAGCAACAAATTAAAACATACTGCCAGAGAAAAACACTGGAAATATGCAGACAATAAGAAAGGAAGAGCTGAATTACACAACAACCAGAAAATAAGCAACAAATGGCATTAATTAGTCCTTACTTATCGATAGTAACTCTGAATGTAAATGGACTCAATTCCCCAATTAAAAGGTGTAGAGTGGCTGAATGGATAAACCAAAAACCCAACTATATGCTACATACAAGGAACCCACTTCAACTATAAAGACACACATGATGAAAATGAAAGGGTGAAAAAAGATTTTATGCCAGTGCAAATCAAGACAGAACAGGAAAGCTATACTTATGTCAGATAAAATAGAATGGAAATCAAAGAATATAAAAAGAGAAAAATAAGGTCACTATATAATGATAAAGGGGTCAATTCAGCAAGAGGATACAACAATTTTAAATATCTATGCATCCAACACTAGTGCTCTCAAGTATAGAAAGCAAACATTAATAGATATAAAGAATAGATATAGTGCAATATGATAATAGGGGATGATTTAAATATCCCATTCTCTCCCCATTTTTTGTCTGAACAGATTATACAGGCAGAAAACCAACAAAGAAACTACAAATGAGACTAAATAAGTCTAACTGACATTTCCAGACTGTCTCACTCAGCAACTGTACAATAGATTCATTTTGTTAGTACATGGAACATTCTACAGAATAGATCATATCTCAGACCATAAAACAAGCTTTCACAAGTTGAAGAGTAGAAGTTATACTGAGTATCTTTTTTTGACAGCAATGAAATGTGACAGGAAATGAAAAACAAGATGAACTTTGGAAAATATACAAATGCATGCAAATGAAAGAAGATGCTCCTGAATGCACACAGAATTAATAAAGAAATTAAGAAGGAAAATTAAAACTGAAATGCAGCATACCAAAATCTATGAGATACAGCCAAAGTGGTACCATGAGGGAAGTTTAAAGCACTCTATAATAAGATAGTAGGAAGACTTCAAATAAACCTAGCAATGCACCTCAAAGAATTAGAAAAGCAAGAACAAACCAAACCTAAAGTTAGCAGAAGGAAAGGAAAAACAAAGATTAGAACAGAAATAAATGAAATTGAGATAGAAATAGAGAAAATCAATGAAATGAAAAGTTGGTTCTTTTGAAAAGATAAAGAAAAGACAAATCTCTAGTTAGATTAAGAAGAAAAAGACCCAAATAAATAAAATCAGAAATTAAAAAAAGGACACATAATAACTGGGACCATAGAAATACAAAGACTCATTGGAGACTATGATGAACTGTTATATAGCAACAAATTGGAAAACCTAGAAGAAATGTATAAATTTCTGGATACATGCACCCTACCAAGATTGAAACATGAAGAAACATAAAATCTGAACAAAACAATAATGAATAAAGATATTAAAGCCTTGATAAAAATTATCTCATCAAAGGGAGCCCAGAACCTGCTGGCTTCATGGCTGAATTCTACCAAACACTTAAAGAATTAATATCAATTGTATTCAAACTCTTTAGAAAAATTTAAAAGGAGAGAGAATACTCAAACTCATTCTGTAAGGCCAGCATTATCCTTATACCAAAACCAAACAAGAACACAACAGCAACAATAAAGGCCACAGGCCAATACTTTTGATGAACATGGATACCAGACATCTTCAACAAAATACTAGCAAACCAAATTCATAACACATTAAAAAGATTATTCATCATGGTCAAGTGGGATTAATTCCTGGGTTTCAAAGATGACTCAACAAGGACAAATTACTAAATATGATACATCACATTAACAAAACCAAATGATCATTTCAATAGATGCTAAAACGCATTTGATAAAATTTAAAATCACTTTGCATTAAAAACTCTCACCAATGTGGATATAGAAGAAACAGACTTAAAAGTAATAAAGGTCATATATGACAAACCATTGCTAACATCACAATGAAAGTGGAAAAATTGAAAGTCTTTCCTCTAAGATCTAGACCAAGACAAAGATGCCCACTTTCACCACTTTTATTTGACATAGTACTGGAAAGTCTAGCCAGAGCAGTTAGGCAAGAGAAAAAATTAAAGGGCATCCAAATTGGGTAAGGAGAGAGTGAAATTGTCCCTGTTTGCAGATGGCATAATCTTATATATAGAAAAATCAGAATCTTTCACCAAAAAACTCTTAGAATTGATCAACAAAATCAGTAAAGTTGGAGTATATAAGATTATCATGCAAGAATTAGTAACATTTTTATACACAAACAATGGATTTGCTGAAAAAAATCAAGAAGGCAGTTCCCTTTTGGTAGCTAAAATAACTACCAAAAAAAAAAAAAAAGTCCAATAAATAAATTTAACCAAGGCAGTAAAAGACCTCTACAAGGAAAAGTACCAAACATTGATGAAAAAAAGGAAGATGATGGAAACAAATGGAAAGACATCTCATGTTCATGCATTGAAATAATTCATAATGTTAAAATGACAATACTACCCAGTGCAATCTACAAGTTCATTAAAATTTCTATCAAAATTCCAGTGATAGCCTTCATATACATAGAATAAAAATCCTAAAATTTGCTTGAAACCACAGAAGATCCCAAATAGATAAAGCAATCTTGAGCAAAAAGAAAAAATCTGAAAGAATCATACTACCACACAACTGCAAAGTTGTAGTTACCAAAACAGCCCAGTATGGCCATAAAAACTGACACATAGTCCAATGGAGCAGAATAAAGGACCTAGATTAATCCACATAATGCAGCCTAATGATTTTTGACAAATGTAACAAGAACACTCAGTAAAGAAAGGATAGTCTTTTTGATAAATGACTAGTTTTATTCTACAGATGTTCATATGCAGAAGAATAAAACTAGACTCCCATCTTGCACCTAATATAAAAATCAACTCAAAAGGGATCAGACCTAAATGTAATATCAAAAAAGATAAAACTACTAGCATAAAACATAGCAGTAATTCTTCAAGACATTGATCTGAGCAAAGATTTTTTGTGTAAGACCTAAGAAGTACAGGCAACCAAAGCAAAAACGGACCAATGAGATTATATCAAGCCAAAATGCCTCTGCACAGCAAAGGAAAAAAATCAACAATATGCTTAGTAAACCCATAGAATGGGAAAGAATGTTTGGAATGTTTGCAAACTATCGATCTGACAAGGGATTAATAACTAGAATATATAAAGAGCTCAAATAATAGCAAATATACAAATGATTCCATTGAAAAATGGGCAAAAGATCTGAATAGACATTTCTCAGAAGAGGTCATACAAATGACCACCTGGTAAATGAAAAAATGCTCAGCATCACTAATCATCAAAGAAATGCAAATCAAAACCACGATGAGATATCATCTCACTGCAGTCTAATGGCTTTTATCAAAAAAGACATGAAATAATGGGTCATGACAAGGATGTGGAGAAAGGGGAACCTCTATACATTGTTAGTGGGAATATTAATTATCACAGTCATTAAAAAAATATCTATAGAGGTTTCTTAAAAAGCTTAAAATGGAACTACCATAAGATCGAGCAATGTAACCGCTGGTATATCTTCAAGAGAAAATAAATCAATATGTTAAAGGTATATCTGTATGCCTATGTTTTTTGCAGCACTATTTATAATAGCCAAAATATGGAACCAACCTAAGTGTCCATCAATGAAGGAATGGATAATGAAAATGTGGTATACTTAAAAAATGAAATATTATTCAGCCACAAGAAAAGAATAAAATTCTGTCATTTGTAGTAGTATGGTTGGAACTGGAGGCTATTATGTAAATGAAATCAGCCAAGCACAGAAAGACAAATACCGTGTGTTCTCACTCATAAGCTGGAGCTATAAAAGTACATTTCATGAAGACAGAGAGAAAATTTGTTGTTATTGGAGGCCGAGAAGTGATGGTAGGGGGACAGGGGAGAGATTAAGAGAAGTATATTAATGGGTAGAGTTTAATTCAAGAAATACAACATGATGTTTAATAGATCAAGGTGACAATTTGTTTATAATAATCTGTAGTATATTTTAAAATAACTAGAATAGTTCAAGTGTTTTAGCATAAAAGACAAATATTTAAAGTGATAGATCTCCTAATTGAACTGAGTTGATTTGTGCAAATTATATAAGTATATTAAATTATCACATACTCCTAAAATATGTACATATACTATGTATCAATAAAAATAAATTTTAAGAATATTTGGAATTTGAATGGTCATATATCCACCATGATAATGTTAAACAGAACATAGATATGCACCCCATAACAGTGTTTTGATCAACAGTGGACTGCATATACAACAGTGTTCCCATAAGATTATAACACTGTATTTTTATTGTACCTTTCCTAAGTTTAGACATGTTTAGGTAAACAAGTACTCACCACAGTGTAACAATTGCCTACAGTATTCAGTACAGTAACATTTCATATAGGTTTTTACCCTGTGAGCAATAGGCTATACGATATAGAATAGGTGTGTAGTAGGCTATACTGTCTAGGTTTATGTAAGGACACTATAATGTTCATACGATGACAAAATTGCCTGATGACCCATTTCTCAGAATGTAATCCCATGGTTAAGCAATACACGACTGTAATTTTACTGTCTCTAAAAATCCCCCATATTTTACCTATTCAAACTTCACTTCCTCCTCTGAAACGTTTAAAACTACTGATTTTTTTTTTTTTTTTTTTTTTTTTGGATTGAGTTCCACTCTTGTTGCCCAGGCTGGAGTGCAATGGTGCCATCTTGGCTCACTGAAACCTCTGCCCCCAGGGTTCAAGAGATTCTCCTGACTCCGCCTCCCAAGTAGCTGGGATTACAGGCACGTGCCAACACATCTGGCTAATTTTTGAATTTTTAGTAGAGATGGGATTTTTTCACTTTGACCAGGCTGGTCTTGAACTCCTGACCTCAGGTGATCCACCCGCCTCGGCCTCCCAAAGTGCTACGATTATAGGTGTGAGCCACCGTGTGTGGCCCTTACAACCACCAATTTTTAACTGCCTCTATAATTTTGCCTTTTTCAGAATGTTATATAAGTAAAATCATGCAGTATATCGCTTCTAGATTCACTTTAAAATTAGCGTTTTTGTTTTATTAATGTTTTTTCAAGGTTTTATAGCTCATTTATTTATTATGGATAAATAATATTTACTTTTATGAATATTACAATTTGTCCATTATCCCATTGAAGGACATCATAGATGCTTTCTGTTTTTGGAGTTTAGGTATAAATCTATTAGAAAACTTCACTTGCAATTTTTGTGTGAACATATGTTTTCATATCAAAGAGCAACAACCTAAGTGCGCAATTAGTGGGTCATATGGTAAGGCTATGCTTAAGTCTGTAGAAGCATGCCTTTCTAAGGGGATGTAGTATTTTGCATTCCTACCAGCAATGAATGAAAGATCCTAGTTGTTCTCTGTCACCAGCATTTGGTATTGACAATGTTTAAATCTTATTTTAATTGTTCTAAACAGAAGGTAAAGAAGAGAAGATTTTAAATGTTATAAAGTCTAACATCTATTTTTCTCACAGATAGTGCTCACATCGTGTCTAAAAATTCATTACCAAACTAAGGCCATGTAGAATTTATCTTATGGTATATTACAATAAAATTATAGTTTAGAATTTTAGATTTAGGCCACATTCATTTTGAGTGAATTTTCATAAAATGTGTCTAGCAAAATGTGTATAGTGAAAAATGTGGACTGTGTTTACTTTTATTTTTACATATGAGTGTCTGAATGTTAGGTTACTATTTGCTGAAAAAACTATCCTTTCTCCACTGAGTTGTCTGCTTCTTTGTCAAAGACCATTTGACTATAATTTAGTGGGTCTGTTTCTGACTGAGCTTTTCTTTCTGTTTCACTTACCTATTTTTCTTTTTTTTTTTTTTTTTTTTTTGAGATGGAGTCTCGCTCTGTGGCCCAGTTTGGAGTGCAGTGGCCGGATCTCAGCTCACTGCAAGCTCCGCCTCCCGGGTTTACACCATTCTCCTGCCTCAGCCTCCTGAGTAGCTGGGACTACAGGCGCCCGACACCTCGCCCGGCTAGTTTTTTGTATTTTTTAGTAGAGACGGGGTTTCACCGTGTTAGCCAGGATGGTCTCGATCTCCTGACCTCGTGATCCGCCCGTCTCGGCCTCCCAAAGTGCTGGGATTACAGGCTTGAGCCACCGCGCCCGGCCCACTTACCTATTTTTCTATTCTTTAACTTATGCTATGCTTTTTACTTTGTTTTTCTCACATCTATTAGACATTTCTATGCCTTTTTAAATTTATTATTATTATACTTTAAGTTGTAGGGTACATGTGCATAACATGCAGGTTTGTTACATATGTATACTTGTGCCATGTTGGTGTGCTGCACCCATCAACTCGTCATTTACATCAGGTATAACTCCCAATGTAATCCCTCCCCCCTCCCCCCTCCCCATGATAGGCCCCGGTGTGTGATGTTCCCCTTCCTTTCACTGTTAGCCTTGTAAGTCATCTCGAGACTGGCTAGTGTGTAGTCTCCAAAGACTTTCTCTTTATTATTGTATTTGTTATTCTGAGTGTTTTGCCTTTTAATATAGATTTAGAATCAGGTTGTTTATATCTACAAAATATGAGCTGGTATTTTGAATGAGATTATATTGAATACATTGATCAAGACAAGAAGAATTGGCATTCTAAAAATACAGAGTCTTCCAATCCATGAGCATGGAGCATCTCTTCATTAATTTAGAATCGATTATTTTTTAAAATCCAAAGTCTGTAATTTTCCACAGGAAGAATTGTACATATTTTATTAGATTTATAAATAAGTACTTCAATTTTTAGTGCTATTATAAACAGTATTTTGTCTTAATTTTAAATGTCATTTGTTGCTGGTACATTGAAAAGTATTTGACTTTTACATTATGTTTGTAATCCACAACTTTGCTATGATTCGTTGTCAGTTCTAAGAGTTTGTTTTTAGTGGTTCTTTGAAATTTTCCACATAGACAATTATTTCATGTTTAAATGACACAATTGTGCTTCTTCCTTCCCAATACGCATACTTGTTATTTCCTTATCTTACTTCACTGGCTAGAACTCCAATACAATGTTGAATAGAAGTTTGATAAGTGAGAATATATTTGCCTTATACCTGGTCTTAAGGGAAAAATGTTACTATTAAGTATAGTAGATCTAGGAATTTTGTAGATGCTCTTCATGAATTTGAGAAAGTTCCTCTCTATTCCTTGCTGCCAAGAGTTTTTATTTTGAGTGTATGTTGGGTTTTATCAAATAGTTTTCCTACATTCAATAATATGATCATATGATATTTCTTCCTGTTTAATTGCATTAACTAAACTTCAAATGGTGAACCAGCTTGGAATCTCACTTGGTCATGGGGAATAATTACTTTATATGTTCTTGAATTCAATTTGCTTATTTTTGATGAGAATTTTTGCATTACTGTTTATGTAGTTTTTCTTTCTCACACTATCTTTATTATCTGGTTTAATATTAGGGTAATTGTGGTCTCACAGAGTGAATTAAAAAGTGTTTCCTCTGCATCTATGTTTTGGAAAATTTCATAAGTATAATTTTCTCCTTAAATGTTTGAAAGAATTTGTAATGAGATCATCTTGACCTGGGTTTTTTTTGGCAGATTTAATAATTGATTCAAATTTTTAAATTATCAAACATCTATTCAGACGATTTATTTCTTCTCATATGAGTCTTAGTACCTTTTGTCTTCCGATGATTGTGTTCCTTTCATCTACATAACCAAATTTGTGGGCACATAATCATGCACAGTTATCCTTTATTATTTATTTAATATTCTGGGGATCATTAGTTCAAAACTCTGCCCTTCATTTCTGATGTTGCAGTTTGTGTGTTTTCTATTTTATTTTTGGATAGCTTGGCTAGAGCTTTATCAATATTATTGATCTTTTCAGAATAGTTGCTTTTGCTTTCGGTCACTTTCTCCAGTGTTTTCTGTTCTCAACTTCTTCAATTTCTGCTCCAAATTTTATTAACTTTGTTCTACTTGCTTTAGTCATCAGTAGCACCTCTCTCATTAATTTTAAAGAACAAAGCTCATATTATTAATCTTAAACATTTCTTTTTTATCCAAAATATGCATTTAATGGCATACATTTCCCACTTAGCACTGCTTTCACTGCATCCACAAATTCTGAAAAGCTGGTGTTCTTTTTATTTTATTTTTAAATGTCTTCGGAGACTTCTTTTATCTGTGTATTATTTAAAGTGTGTTGTTAAATCTCCAAATATTTGAGGACATAATAGGTATCTTTCTATTAATGATCTCTGTTTTAATTTAAATATGGTATGAGTGCACATTTTCAATAATTTACATTCTTTTTAGTTTTTAAGGTGCATTGTGTGGCCCAGAACGTGATCTGTCTGGGGGAATGATCCATCTGAGTTTAAGAAAAATGTGTATTCTGATGTAGTCGAATAGAGTATTTTGTAAATGTCAGTTAGATAAAGTTAATTGACAGTATTACTGGGACCAACAATATCTTTAACCGATTTTCTTCTGCTTGATGTATCCATTACTAAAATAGGGGTGTGGAAGTTAATAGTGGATTTGTCTATCTCTTCTTGCGGATAGTTTAGTTTTTATTTTATGTATTTTGAAGCACTCTTGTTTGGATAGTATCTGTTGCAGGGAATTGTGGGGAATCTGTTTCCTTGGAATTGTGTGATACCCTTCTTCATCCCTGGAAATTTTATTTTGTAACAAAGTCAGCTTTATCTGAAATTAACATAGCCATTCCATTTGTCTTTTGATTAGTGCTATCATGGTATACCTTTCTCAATCCATTTAATTCATCCTGTTTCTATATATTTAAAATAGGTATTTTTGGAGACAATATACATTTGAGTCTGTTGTTTTTAAACTTCTCTGACAATCTCTGTCTTTTAATGTATGCATTGAACCCATTCACATTTTAAATGATTATTCTATAGTTGGGTTAATATTTATTGCTTGCTATTTGTTGTGCTTGCTATTTGTTGTACTTGTTCTTAGTTCTCCCCCACCAACATCTGCCTTCCTTAATTTTAATGGAACTTTTTATGTAATTTCCTTCTTGTCTTTATTTACCATTACAATTATAATTCTTTATTTTAATTTTTATTGGTTTCTTGTATCTTATACCATACATTTAGAATGAATCTGAGCCTACTTTCAAGTATCACTATACAGCTTTATGCCTAGTGCATGTATAAACAAAGAGTGCTACATTTTTCCTTCTATCTTTTATAACGTTGTCATTCATTTCAGTTATCCATATGCTAGAGTTGCCAAATACACCATCACTATTATTACCTTAATCAAGTAGTTATCAAATAGATCATTTAAATTTTCTTTTAAAATTTATTTTGCCTACACATACTCCATCTCTGATGCTCTTCCATTATTTGTGTGAATCCTAGTTTTTGATCTGTATCTTTTTCCTTATCTTTGAAGAACTTTTAACATGTCTTGCCTCTTAATTCTGCTAGCAATGAATTCCTTCAGTTTGTTTATCTGAGAAAATCTTTATTTCTCCACAATTTTTGAAGAATAATTTTGCTGAATATGGATATTTAGATGGTGTGTTTTTTTTTTTTTTTTTTTTTTTTTTTTTTTTTTCAATCTTTGAAATACTTCATTTCCCCCCCCTCTTCTTCCTTTCATGGTTTATGATGAGAAGTTCTAGGCAATGTTTTATTCCTTTCCCTCTCTAGATATGGTGCTTTGCCTTTCTGGCTTCTTTCAAGCTTTCTCTTGATCTTTGGTTTTCTGAAATTTGATTTAAAATGCTTAGGTAAAGTGTTTTTTTTTTTCTTTTTTTTTTGAGATGGAGTCTTGCTCTGTCGCCTGGGCTGGAGTGCTGTGGCCGAATCTCAGCTCACTGCAAGCTCCGCCTCCCGGGTTTACGCCATTCTCCTGCCTCAGCCTCCGGAGTAGCTGGGACTACAGGCGCCCGCCACCTCGCCCGGCTAGTTTTTTGTATTTTTAGTAGAGACGGGGTTTCACCGTGTTAGCCAGGATGGTCTTGATCTCCTGACCTCGTGATCCGCCCGTCTCGGCCTCCCAAAGTGCTGGGATTACAGGCTTGAGCCACCGCGCCCGGCCTTTTTTTTTTTTTTAATCATGCATTGTGTTCTCTATACTTTCTGAATTGGTGGTTTGGCATATACCATTAATTTTGGAAAAATTTTGGTTACTATTTCTTTAAATACTTCTGCTCTGTTCTCTCTTTCCTCTCCTTTTGGTGTTCCAATTAAGCATATAGCATACCTTATACAATTTCAATTTTAATTAAGCATATGATATACCATATGTCTTAGAGTTCTTGGATATTCTGTTCTGTTTTCCCTTTTTTTCCTCTTTGTATATCAGTTTTGGAAGTTTCTATTGACATTTTAAATTCACTGATTCTTTCCTTGGCCATGTCCAGTCTACTGATGAGTTTATCAAAGGCATTCTTCCATTCTAATTCAGTATTCTTTGCATTTAGCTATTTTCTTTTTATTCTTTTTGAGAGTTTCCATCTCTCTGCTTACACTACCCACCTGTTCTTGCATGTAGCCACTATTTTCACTTCAGCCCAAACGTATTAATCATAGTTACTTTTCTATATACATTTCTATTTGATAATTCCAAATTATATGTCATATCTAAGTGTAGTTCTAAAGCTGCCCTGTTTCTTCAGACGGTATTTTTCTTGTCTTTTAGCAGGCTTTGAAATTTCTGTTGAAACTGGACATGACATGATATATGAGGTAAAAAGTCAATATGTGCATTTTTATTTCAGTCTGGCTTGGAACTGGGCTGTGTTTAATGTTTATTTTAGTTATTGGTTCCTCAGGAATCAATTTCCACTAGTGACTCGGTTTTTGTCTCCCCCTTTATCTATGGGGTTTCCCAAGTACTTCTTCCTAAACAGAGCCTGCACTTTGCAGCTCTTTCAGTGTCATCCACTGTTATTATACTGTTTATTTGATGGAAAAAGTGTGTGAAAGGGGAAATGTTATATAATCATAAGATTATATGTGTATCTGGACTGTAATTTTTACAAGTTTTTTTTTTTTTTTTCTCTCTCTCTCTCTTTGTTATGAGACAGGAGGGCTAGAAGGGGCTGAGGGTGGGTAATTGTCCTGACCTCTAGCTGAGATAAGGCTCTAGTAAAGACTGTTGCCCTGAAGCGTAATAATTGGTTAGGGTGAATGTTCTGGGTATATTTCAAAATAATTGCTTTTTCACTTTCATTGCCAAAGGCATGAGGGTTTTTCCTGTTCACCTTGAGAATCTGGTGATATATCTTGTGGGTAAAGCCCACAAAATGCTCTTAAGAACATGTCACTAAGGAGGAGTTCTTAGTAGTTTCCAGCATTTCATCATACTTACTGGTTAAGTCTTTCTATTAGTATTAGAACAGTTCCAGAAACATTTATTCTGGGTCAGAATCTGCGATTCTCCGTTTTGCCTGTCTTTTCAGACTTTAGGGTTCTGGTTTGCTTTCAGACTGCAATTTAGTGATGGTTCCAAAAAAATTCATTAATTTTTAGTTTATTTCATGTTTTCTTCCTGTAGGAATGGGAATGATGGCTTTCCAGCTCTTTATGTGTTTAAGTTGTAACTGAAAGTCTCAGTCAAGAAGTCATAGTCAATTTCCTCAGCTTATCTGACTATGAATCTCTTCTTGTAGGAATAAACTATGAGGTCTAGTGCTCCATGAAACACAACCAGTTAACAGCCACAGGTAGATTCAATTATAATTAGTATTATGGATGTCATCCATATTTATTAGCTAGTTCTCTAAATGGCTTTCAACATTCACTAAAAGGTTCAGGATCACCAACTGTTAACTCTGGAAGATATAAACAATTCCTTCTTTGCTTTGTAGTTCCAAAGTTTAACCCCAATATTTGGCATATAAATGGCTTTCCTAACAACTTAATGAATAAATTCTGATTATCAAAAATGTAGTTGTTTTATGTGACATTTTATAATTTTAGGTTTAAAATAATCATCCTGGGAATGAATGGCTAATAAGTAAAATGATGTAAATATGAATACTCAGGAGGAATAGTAGGTCAATGAAGGTTAAAAGATATCACTGAAACAAATGTGGGTGGAAAGTGTTACCAAATGTGTCAAGCTATAGATTTCTTGTACTATATGTATGCTTTACTCTGTGAACTAGTGTCTGAGACCAAATGAGGTAACTTGGCTCCTTAAGAAGAGAATGAGGGGGCGGAGCAAGATGGCCGAAGGGGGGCGGAGCAAGATGGCCGAATAGGAGCAGCTTCAGTCTCCAACTCCCAGCGCGAGCGACACAGAAGACCGGCAATTTCTGCATTTTCAACTGAGGTACTGGGGTCATCTCACTCGGGAGT
>NC_045438.1:40277228-40337102 GCF_002776525.5 Piliocolobus tephrosceles
TGTTCTCACTCATAGGTGGGAACTGAACAATGAGCTCACTTGGACTCGGGAAGGGGAACATCACACACTGGGGCCTATCATGGGGAGGGGGGAGGGGGGAGGGATTGCATTGGGGAGTTATACCTGATATAAATGATGAATTGATGGGTGCTGACGAGTTGATGGGTGCAGCACACCAACATGGCACATGTATACATATGTAACCTGCACGTTATGCACATGTACCCTAGAACTTAAAGTATAATAAAAAAAAAAAAAAAAAAAAAAAGAAGAGAATGAAATAAAATGAGAGAACACACTAGCATTAAGGATGTGTTTCTACTGATGGTTTCTTTATAAACTCCCAGTTCTACACTGGCTTATACTAATTAAGAGGCAAAATGATTACTTGTTAAGCACAAACTCTTTGTTAGGTTTCAAATTGATTCAGTTATAACCATAAATTATTTGGTTAGCCTATGAGGAATGTGCTTTAATTTTTACTTTTCTTCAACGAGTGACTTGTCTCTTATTAAGGAATTTCAAAAGGAAATAATTCTGACCTTTAAGTGCTGCTTAACAGACTGGTAAATGTCTACTATTTTGATATGTACCCTGTAGATACTGAACATTGTCTAAACATTTGAAACTATAATTATACTTCAGATTTCACTCGTTTCACAAATACTGGTAGCGTGTTATTGACAGGAGAAAAATCAAATAAATTTGAATCTGCTTGACACATTTTAGGGTTTTTCTAATAGCCTACTAGAAACTAAATGAATGTCTCTCATATAAGAACGAATGTCTCTCATGTAATCTCTGGGAAATTCCACTGTTACAGCATCTGAATTGCCTGATTTGTAGGAATAATAAATATGCCTTTGGGGAATGGACTGGATAAAATCTGAGAAGTATTGGTAACAGAAACTGTGATGTAGTGGAGGGAAAGCATATATTTATAGAAAGAAGAAACTTTGTTTTAGAATGTCCAGCTCCAGCACAATGTAAAACAAGCACAATTTTCCACAGTCCACCTAGCATTTCTCCTCCTTTACCCAATTGGCTTAGTGACATATTCCCAAAGTATTAATTTACTAAAAAATGAAATTTGACCTTAACTTGTATATGCCAGTTCAGTACATTATATTATTTTAAAAGCAATTCTCATTATATTCATAATTAAGCCATATGTTCCTCCACCTAAATAAGGTCTGCTTGAAATGTTAAAGCTAAACAGGTTAAGATAGTATTATTGGTAAGTAATATCTGTATCATATAAAGTAAAAATATGATTATGCCAATAATACTAGTGAACAGAAAACCATATTGTGTTCTGTCTTCTTATGTCTGTGAATTAATAAAATTAAGTTAATAGTTTAATTAAGCTATTTCTAAAAGTATATAAGCATTAGTTCATACAATTCTAACATTGATAGAAAAAGTGAAGGAACAACATTTATATTCATATATTTTTAAATTCATTCCTATTTTCAGCCACTTAAAAAATAGTAAAAATAATTATCAGTTTCTGAATATTTGTTAGCTATTATGTGGCCTGGATTTGTTCCAAGCACGTTACCTGTATTAACTCAGTTAATCCTAATAAAAATCACGTGATATTAAACTTATTTTTTATCATCTCCATATTAAATATGAATCAAAAGGCACAAAGAGGTTTTGTAGATTGTTCAAAGTGATAGGGGTTCATTTTTGATGTCAAGAGTCAAGAACAAACTGTGTGGCCACAAAGCCTGCTCTCTTTTTACCCATGCTACTACAAAATCTATAGCTTTGCACAGTACTTAATAAGTTAATAAGTTTTATAATTGGTGTGAAAAAGATTTGCTCAAACATTGTATGTCCAGACTCATAGAGAGTGAAAGGTAACTGATATTAACATCACTTTCTTTGAAGCACTGATATGCACTCAAAGTGTTCTCAGTTCATACTCTACCAGTCACTATCAATTGGTCACAGGCATCGTACAGCATGAACACTATCAGCCAAGCTTGCTGTCTGGGGTTGACCTATCCTAAAAGGCTAGATAATATTTCAAGGCTAGACAATGAATGGCTTTCATACTTGGGGCTGAGGCTAAATATATTCAAATGTGTGTGTGTGTGAGTGTGTGTGTACACACATGCGCACATGCACACGTGCACATGTATAGACTGCAGCTCAGTGTGGGTTCTTCATATCTCCCAATGTGACTTTTTAAAAATCTTTGCTGTGTTTTGTTTTTTTAATCCTTAATGATAAAATAGCTTTAAAATGGTATTTCTCAGTAGAGAACCATCAAGTTAGAATACCTAAAATGACATTCATGCAGTAGAAAAAGCAATACACTGTTGGCTTTAGGTCTTTGAAATTCTGTTGAGATTTGAGGATTTTATACAACACCATTCACTCTCATGTGTCATTTTTTCTGCTCAGAGACCAGAAAGAATATTCCTTGCTTCTCAGTTATCATTAATCTAGTATTCTTCTTGCATAAAGGCTTAAACCAAAATCCTCCTTGAAAAAATCATCTGTCAAGATGTTTTTCATTTTCCCTCTTAGAATACTGACTACAAAACATGACTTCTTAGATTGAATCTGAGGAGTTAACAAGCATGGGACCAATTTAAGAAAAATAAATGCTTTTTTTTTTTTTTTTTTTACAAAGAGTGGCTGGAATATAGAAAGAAATGCCAAATCAACAGTGTATTTAAGAAATTATGTATAAAGTTAGATGTTGATCCAAGTTGCAACTGAATTCATTCTATTGTAAAGAATATAGACTGCTTTTAGCATATCTAGAAGGTGACAGAAATAGATTCTGACTTAACCTCAAGTGTCCCCATGCAATATGATAGAAAAGAGAGTCTAAATAGCAACTTTCTTAACTTTAGTTCAATAAATATTTCTATCACATTCGATTTTTATGTTGTTCTGAGGTAGGGGAGCTACATAACACAATGATTGAAATTTAAAAAAATAACGATTGGTAAGTGTAAAAATCTCATGTTTAATATAGGATAATTTTATATCATTTGAGAGTGAGGTAACATAAAATAATGAACCACTTTAAATTTCATCTGCACATCTATAAACCTAGATTATAAGCATCATTTGCTTCGTTAAAGACATTGGATTTTTCTTCCAGGGGAAAAGGAAATTATCTTCCTCCTCAGAACTGCTTCCCAAACATGAAACATTTGTAGCCACCTCTGAGTCTCTGAAAACGTCTTAATAACTTTTCGGCATTTGTTTCATATTAAAATATGTAATCAATTGCCACTGCAGAAGTTAATATTGAGGCTTTTTCAATTAGGGTAACTCATGTACCTACAATGCTCACATTCTCAGAATTCTCCTACCCGCTGCCATATATAACTGTCCCTTTTATCTTTGGCCAATGCCTTATCTACTGAAGCTATGGCTAAATCCATCTGCACTTGAGTCTAGCAAGTGGAGACACTGAAGAAGTGTTTTGGATTGTTGTAACTTTTAACACTGATTTATCTCAAAGCCTCTACCTCGAAAAATTTGAATGGAATGAATACTTCTTTCAGTTACTATCATATTTGAAAATCCAGAATTTCCAATACTGGGACAGAATATATCAATTCTTCATGGGAATGTTTTCTCTTCATCTCTGTGGTTTACCAGTGTTCTAATGAAATAACGTAATGTATTTTGTTGATACTTTCTAAGAAAGAGTGAAAGCAAAAGAGTGAGAGACAGAGAGAGACAGAAAAAGTAAAGGAGACAGAAAGAAATAAAAGAAGGAAAGAGAGAGAGAAAGAAAGGGAAAAGGAAGTGAGAGAAACATGCCTGGACAGCTAGTACTCTGCAGATTTAGAATATTTTCCTTAAGAGTTTGCATATATCCTATTGGGAGTATCAGTATCTTGTGCAATAGGGAATGTATTTTTCCTTTAATAAATCAAGGTGTCTTCTATTTTATTTTATTTGTTTTTAGATAATTTTGGATTTTATTTTATCTTATAATTAGAAAGTGCTTTAATTAAATAATTCACGTCTGAAACTCCCTATGTTTTCCACTGGGCTTTTGTTGTTGTTGTTTCTTTAAAGAATAAATCTTAAAGAGTAACATACATTTCATTTTCATTATGCAGGCATATATTAGTTTGTTTTGTATGTTTGGGTGTTGATCCTCTCTGCATAGTGTTTGGATAATCAGGGTCAAGGTAAGGATGCTTTTATAAACACATAGATGAAATGCAGTGATAAAAATATGATGGTTTTTAATTTGCTGTCACAAAGAACATAAAGCTACAGGGAACAAAAACAATGAAGATTGCATAGCTATCTTTGTCCAGCAGAGACCAGGTACCTTTATAAACCACACCTGCATGAAATAATAACTATTGCAAGTTTGGGTTGTTTTGAAATTGCTGATATTTGTAGAAATTTGAGCTAGGATTCTATCAAAATGTGTACATTCCAACAGTTTTTCAACATAATCTCTCAATCATCATTTAAATAAAATCCCTAAGTGGAATAAATCAATTAATCTTTCATAGAGACAGAAGACAAAGCTTGTTTTGGCAAAGCATGAGCACACACACACACACACACACACAGAGCTTGGTTGCTTGAGGTTGAGCCCTTTGCTATGAACTTTTATTGCTTTACTAAGCACCTGAGGGAACTCAGAAATGATATATTTTATCTTATTCTTCACATTATTGTATATTTTCTTGTCTCATAACTTACTGTGTGTGATACCTCACTTGGTGGATTGTGCTTCACTAATTTTTTTTTTTTTTTTTTTTTTTTTTAGTATTCTTAACTTATTACTTCCTTGCCTAACACCCTCTTTAATCAACTTTCTTTATAAAATTCCACTGGAATTCACTGTGACTTGAGGGCTTTCTCAAAAGTACTTTAGGACAGGGGACCCCAACCCTTGGTACCCCTGGTTCCCCTCTGTGGCAGGTTAGAAACAGGGCCACACAACAGAAGGTGAGCGTCAGGTGAACAAGAATGAGTGCCTGAGCTCTGCCTCCTGTCAGATCATCTGGGGCATGAGGTTCTCGTAAGAATGCAAACTCTATTGTGAGCTGTGCATGTAAGGGATCTAGCTTGTGTACTCCTCACGAGAATCTAATGCCTGATGATCTGTCACTGTCTCCCATCACCCACAGTTGGAAAGACCTAGATGCAGGAAAAAAAAAAAAAAAAAGCTCAGGGCCCCAACTGATTCTAAAATATGTTCAATTGCATCATTATTTCATTATATATCACAGTGCAATAATAATAGAAATAAAATGTGCAATATATGTAATGTGCTTGAGTCATCCTGCCACTATCCCCTCCTCCAGTCCATGGAAAAATTTTCTTCCATGAAACCTGTCCCTGGTGCCAATAATGTTGGGAACTGCTTTAGGACATCTATTCAATAAAAAAAGTTAAACAGCCAACCAACTTCAGTTTCCTCCCTGAGTGCAGTGTCGAAAAGTATATATAATATGTGCTTCATCAACTCTTTTTCTATTGAATAGATGTCCTAAAGTACTTCTGAGAAAGGCCTCAAGTCATGGTGAATTCCAGTGGAGATTTATAAAGAATGCTGAGTAAATACAGTGTCAGTCAATGAAGCAATAAGCTAAAAATATTGAAAAATATACAGAACAATGAAAACAAAATGGGCATGACTGGAGATGACCAGGCCTTTAAGAGAGTAACCACACACAGTAGCCTGATAGGATTTCTCAGTTCTTGCTTAAGATCCACTTAATGAGGGATGCACAGGTCATTCTTATCATGCAGAGGTGGTTGACAGCTGAGGAACTGGGCTTCAGAAGTCAGCACAGACCACCGCAAGAAAACATATTCTCAGAGCAGGATTTAGAGCAGGGTAACTTACCCAGGTCCATCTAGCTCCACCTATGGCTTGGAGAAGGCATTTGCCCCAAAACTTGAATATTTTAAGAATTTTTCAGGTGAAGATCCTAGGCATTATGACAAAATGTGGAAATGTAAGGGTGAATAGATATCCACTGTGAAGAGTAACCTATAAAGAGGTGATAAGAGATGAAGAGCTGCCTCTTTATTATTAAAACTGTCTTCAACCTAGATTAAATAATGAATCAATGGTCTAGGGAAAAAAATCACCAGCCAAGACATAGTTCCCATTGAAAGGAGAAAAAAAAAAAACTTGGATGAAAGAGATAGATTCTCCTACTTTCCAGCATGTGGTTAAAATTAGGCTTTTGGCTTCCTGCAGGGCCTTATTTCATTCATTTATACAGCTGGGCACTTTGTTTTGGAGATGTAGAGAGGCTGCTTGAAAGACCAAGAAAGTGAGTTCTTTAAAAAGCATTAAATTGGATCAGTTTAGAAAATTGTTAAATCCTAATATGATGCCCAAATCAACTTAAATGACTCCAGGGGAGTAGTTAAAGATGTTTTATAAATTTCCACTCTTTAGCATAAAATAAACCAGACACATTAAATGGAAGAATATGTGTGTTTCTCTATTCTTGGTTCTGTTCATGTCCTGTAATGAAAACTTGTGAATATGTCCAAAAAATCTTCTCTTTTATAAACCATCTTCAGTTCTATTATCTTTGATTGAATGAGATTTGTGCAATAAGCTATTCTATCTTTAGAAGAGTAATCTTTTCTTCATCATATGTGGCTTTTAATATGCCCTTTATGCTATTTTCTGAATGTTGATAGCTTTCTCACAACAAGAAAAATCTGTCTAGCCCACTGATCAAAAATATCAAAAATCTTTCTGAAAAGGAGAACTAGCAGATAGAGCTATTTGTCAACAGCTTGTATTCCCCTCAGGTAATTTGGATTCTTTCTTTTTCTTCTTTTTAGCATCTCTTTTATCAAGCTTCTTAAATTCATGCCTAGCATGTCAAATGCACTTTAAAAACAGCTGTCTACTAGTGGCTTTGGAGAACAGTAGAGGATTAGGAGAGGACAGAAAGAGTTAATTCTTTCAGTTTTCACAGTAGAATAAAGTTAATAGGATGCCAATAACTTGGGTTATAGTTGCAAAAGCTAAAGTTATAACTAATCCTAAAGGGAAAGAGGAAAATGGTTCTTGACAAGTTAAAATTACTTTATAAAACCTCTTATGTGTTGGGAAGCCCTGAGTTGGTCAGGGCATGGAGCTTGTTTCAATGTTTAAGCCTGTTTATAAAGCAAATATCTTGCCCAATATTCGTTTTCCTAAAACATGCCTTTTTTTTCTCATAAGTTATTGGGCTACGGGTGGTATTTGGTTACATGAATAAGTTCTTTAGTGGTGATTTGTGAGATTTTCATGCACCCATCACCTGAGCAGTATACATAGCATCATATTTGTAGTCTTTTATCCCTCACTTGCCTCCCACTCTTTCCCCCAAGTCTCCAAAGTCCACCGTATCATTCTTATGCCTTTGCATCCTCATACCTTAGCTCATACATATCAGTAAGAACATATGATGTTTGGTTTTTCCATTCCTGAGTTACATCACTTAGAACAGCAGTCTCCAATCTCATCCAGGTCACTGCAAATGCTGTTAATGCATTCCTTTTTATGGCTGTGTAGTATTCCATCATATATATGTGTGTGTGTGTGTGTGTGTGTGTGTGTGTAATACATATATATAGTCCATCATATATATGTGTGTGGGCTTAATATAAATATTCTATCATATATATGTGAAACATATATATTCCATCATATATACATATATATATTCCATCATATATACACACATATATATACACACGCACACACATACACACACACATCCAACAGTTTCTTTATCTCCTCACTAATTGATAGGCATTTGGGTTGGTTCCACGATTTTGTAATTGTGAATTTTGCTGCCACTAACATGTGTGTTCAGGTACCTTTGTCAGGTGTATAGATTGGGAAGATTTTCTCCCACTCTGTAGGTTGTCTGTTTACTCTGCTGACTGTTCCTTTTGCTGTGCAAAAGCTCTTCAGTTTAATTTTGTCCCAGCTATTTATCTTTGTTTTTATTGCATTTGCATTGGTGTTCTTGGTTATGAAATCTTTACCTAAACCAATGTCTAGGTCAAGGGTTTTTCCAATATTATCTTCTAGAATTTTTTATAGTTTCAGATCTTAGGTTTAAGTCATTAATCCATCTTGAGTAGATTTTTGTATAAGTTGAGAGATGAGGATCCAGTTTCATTCTCCTACATGCGGTTAGCCAATTATCTCAGCACCATTTGTTGAAAAGGATGTCCTTTCCCCACTTTATGTTTTTGTTTGCTTAGTCGAAGATTAGTTGGTTGTTTAAGTACTTGAGTTTATTTCTGGGTTCTCTATTCTGTTCCATTGGTCTATGTGCCTATTTTTATACCGGTACCATGCTGTTTTGGTGACTATGGCCTTATAGTAGAGTTTGAAATCAGGTAGTCTGATGCCTCCAGATTTGTTCTTTTTGATTAATCTTTCTTTGGCTATGCGGGCTCTTTTTTGGTTCCATATGAATTTTAGAATTGTTTTTTCTAATTCTGTAAAGAACAATGGTGGTACTCTGATGAGAATTGCTTTGAATTTGTAGAATTCTTTTGGCAGTATGGTCATTTTCACAATATTGATTCTATCCATCCATGAGCATGGGATGTGTTTCCATTTGTTTGTGTCACCTATGATTTATTTCAGCAGTGTTTTTTCAGTTTTTCTTGTAGAGGTTTTTTGACTCCTTTGTTATGTATATTCATAAGTTGTTGTTGTTGTTGTTGTTGTTTTTTGCAGCTATTGTAAAAGGGATTGAGTTCTTGTTTTGATTTTCTGCTTGATCGCTGTTGGTGTATAGAAGAGCTACTGATTTGTGTACATTAATCTTATATCTGGAGACTTCACTGAATTCTTTTATCAGCTCTAGGAGCTTTCTAGAGGAGTCCTTAGGGTTTTCAAGGTAATGAGTATATCGTCAGCAAACAGTGACAGCTTTACTTCCTCTTTACTAATTTGGATTCCCTTTATTTCTTTCTCTTGTCTGATTGTTCTGGCTAGGACTTCCAGTACTATGCTGAAGAGGGGTGATGAGAGTTGGCATCTTTGCCTTCTTCCAGTTCTCAGAGAGAATATTTTCAGCTTTTCCCCATTCAGTCTTATGTTGGCCTTTGGTTTGTCATAGATGGCTTTTATTACATTAAGGTATGTCTCTTGTATGCCAATTTTGCTGAGAGTTTTAATCATAAGGGATGCTGGATTTTGTCAAATGTTTTTTCTGCATCTATAGAGGTGATCATGTGATTTTTGGTTTTAATTCTGTTTATGTGGTGTATCACATTTATTGACTTGCATATGTTAAACTATCCCTACATCCCTTGTATGAAACCCACTTGATCATGGTGGATTATCTTTTTGATATGTTGTTGGGATTGGTTAGCTAGTATTTTGTTAAGGATTTTAGCATCTATGTTGATCAAATATATAAGTCTATAGTTTTCTTTTTTGGCTGTGTCCTTTCCTGGTTTTGGTATTTGGGTGATGCTGGCTTCATAGAATGAATTAGGGAGGATTCCTTCTTTCTTTATCTGTGGAATAGTGTCAAAAGGATTCTTCTTTGAATGTCTGGTAAAATTTTGCTGTGAATCTGGTTGGTCTTGGACAGTTTTTCATTGGTAATTTTTTAATTACCATTTCAATCTTGCTGCTTGTTATTGGTTTGTTTGGGGTATCTAATATTTCCTGATTTAAGCTAGGAGGGTTGTATCTTTCCAGGAATTTGTTCATCTCTTCTAGGTTTTCTAGTTTATGTGCATAAAGGTGTTCATAGTATCCTTGAATGATCTTTTGTATTTCAGTGGTGTCAGTTGTAATACCTTCTGTTTCGTTTCTTAGCAAGCCTATTCAAATTTTTCTCTTTTTTTCCTTCGTTAATCTTGCTTCAATTTTATTTATCTGTTCAAAGAACCAGGTTTTCTTTCATTTATCTTTTGTATTTTTCTGGTTTCAATTTTATTTAGTTCTGCTCTGATCTTAGTTTTTCCTTTTTTCTGCTGGGTTTGGGTTTGATTTGTTCTTGTTTCTCTAACTCCTTCAGGTGTGACCTGAGATTGTCTGTCTGTGCTCTTTCAGACTTTTTGATGTAGACGTTTAGGACTATGAACTTTCCTATTAGTACTGCCTTTGCTGTATCCCAGAGGGTTTGATAGGTTGTGTTATTATTGTCATTTAGTTTGGATAATTTTTTAATTTCCATCTTGATTTTATTTTTGACTCAATGTTCATTCAGGAGCAGGTGTTTTGACTTCCACGTATTTGCATGGTTTCAAAGGTTCCATTTGGAGTTGATTTCCAGTTTTATTCCACTGTGGTCTAAGACAGTGCTTGATACAATTTCAATTTTCTTAAATTTATTGAGGTGTGTTTTATGACCTATCATATTGTCTATCTTGGAGAAAGTTCCATGGGCTGTTGAATAGAATGTGTATTCTCTCATTGTTGGATGAAATGTTCTGTATATATCTGATAAGTCCATTTGTTTCAAGGTATAGTTTCAATCCATTGTTTCTTTTTTGACTTTCTGTCTTGATGACTTGTCTAGTGCTGTCAGTGGAATATTGAAGTCCCCGACTATTATTGTGTTGCTGTCTATCTCATTTCTTAAGTCTATTAGTATTTGTTTAAAAATTGGGGGGCTCCAGTGTTAAGTGGATATATGTTTAGAATTGTGATATTTTCCTGTTGGACAAGACCTTTTAGCATTATATACAGTCCGTTTGTGTCTCTTTTAACCACTATGGCTTTAAAGTTTTTTTTTTTGTCTGGTATAAAAATAACTACCCTGCTCGCTTCTGTTGTCCATTTGCATGAAATGCCTTTTTCCACCCCTTTACTTCAAGTTTATGTGAGTTCTTGTGTGTTAGGTGAGTCTCCTGAAGTCAGCAGATGGTTGGTGAGTTGTTACCCATTCTGCGGTTCTGTATCTTTTAAGTGGAGCATTTAGGCCATTTATATTCAATGTTAGCATTGAAATGTGAGGTACCATTGCTTTCATTGTGTTCTTTGTTGCTTGTATACTTTTGTGATTTTCTTTGTTGTTGTTTTTCTTTTTTTTCTTTGCTTTTTAACTTGTATTTTTGTTTCATAGGTCCTGTGTGATTTATGCTTTAAAGAGGTTCTGTTTTGATGTGTTTCCAGGACTTGTTTCAAGATTCGGAGTTCCTTTTAGCAGTTATTGTAGTGCTCTTTAACCCAAGATTTTTGTTTCATTTTATTGTTGGCATGGAGATTACGAAGCACTCCACTAGACTGATAAATGCATAGTTACATCAACATAACATTTTCAGTCAAGTTCCCAGGAGCCTTCCTCCTGAATCTGTCATTTTGATTCAGATAACTAAATCAGGCTAAGCACAGCAATGATAACGAATGACTTGCCTCATTAGTGGGCTCCCACTGCTTTATGCTGCCAGGAAGCTGCTACAGTGACTGCCTAGGATCTTGGGAGAGATAACTGGTGTTTGAAATTATTTTGGGGCATATTTCTTGTAATTCCCATCTTGCATTTTGACAGTTATTTCATAGGATGATATATGTACTAAATCCATATGCCTGGATATTCCTTCTTTAACTCTGTGATGTGTGATTGGTTTTATGAAGACTGAGACAATGACCAGCTTAATCGAGGTAACTATTCAAAAATGTCCTGCAAATTTGTCTCTTTCTAATGCTGCATTTCTGGTATCATTTTAATTAATGGTGTTAGAAATACTAAGATGATCTCCCTTCCTATATGAAAGCAGATTATATGGTAAATGCGGTTCCAGTTCCAAAATGATACTTTACTTGGATCTCAGAACTCATTGAGCTTTAATATGTAAAATAATATCTTTTTTTAAAAAAAAAGAACTAATTATTTGTAGAAATTTTGACGTCGAAGAGAGACTAAGCAAGCAAAAAATAAAGGATCTCATTTAGTCATCACAATCTGAATTTGAGACTCATAAAATTAGACACAATTATGCATGTGCCTGAAAGCTGCCTGTATAAAGAAATGAATGGGAATACACAATTGGAAGCAAAAGAAGCTGCAATTAGAACATGATCAATGCTCTAGGCTGAGAGAATACGAACAAATTAAAAGGGGCTGCTCCAAATCAAACATTATTTTAACAATATTTTGATGTTTTAATATAAATCTAACTATAACTAAAAAGCTAATCTTTAAAATTAGAACGATTACAGCAACATTTACATTTCCAAGTATTTTGGTGACATATTTCTCTTGACTGGCCTTCTCTACAAACATCCCCCAAATGATCTGTGATTTTGATTTTAAGCACCCCCACATCCATTAGATAGTTTTGCACATGTTTCATGAATCTACAATCTCATTTCAATGGATGAAAGTCTACAATGGGGTTATATGAATACACCTGCCCAAATAATAGATCACATTGTATTTAGTCACTCTTCTAAACAGAACGGATGGGAAATATTTGAATAATAAGTAATTTTATCCGTCACATCCTAAAGTCAATTTGGTAAGCCTACATCCTCATGTAAGGGATAAGGTTGTCTGAAGGCATTTTATTTTTAAACATTTAAAAACTCAAATTCAATAAATCTGCCATATTCTTCTAAAACATCAATACACTCCACTGACTTTCTTGTACATATTTTAGTCTATGGTCCAATATTATAATCTCTCCCTTACAAATATCCCCACATTTTCATCTACATTACAGGAGAAATTTATAAAAGTGGCTGGCTTCATTCTAAATAAATGGGGTCAAACCTCAAACACATGTTAAACTACAGCCCCAAAATATCTCCCTGGAAGCTAACTTCCAGCCTCTCAAAAAGTAATTTTAATTATTTCTTCTTTCCTCTGTGATCAACTTTTTATACACCCTTTGGACCCACTACCAGCACAAGAGACATTGGTGGATAACATTTTATCATACTGAAAGGAAAACAGAAAGCATTAGGTTTTCTAGAATTTCTCTCTACAACTATCTTAGATGGAAGTGTGCTCATCTTGCCATTTACTTCTTATTATTTGGAAGTAAATTTCTTCCTAAAAGCTTCCTAAAAGCTGTACTGTCACTTATGCTTCAGACTGAGCATTTACTCTGTGGTTATCCTTACTCCTTTAGTCATTTTCAACTTGGGTCCATTTCTACCACGTCATTACCTTAAAATCATATATGTTTTCAAAGATTTCTAATTGTCTTCTTCTCTTCTAGTCAACTCCTAATTCCCTTCACATCAAAATGGTCTGAATATGATTCTACTGCTCTTTCAACTTATTTCTCTCTCATTATCTTCCCAAACTTTGGCATCTGGTTCACATCTTCACAAGGGCACTGAGTCATTTTTAGGTTTGATAGTATTTGAACTCTCAGCACCATGCTTTACAGTTGACATCTGTCTTTATCTCCTTCTCAAAATAATCTCTCTGACTTCAGCTCATGTCAAATTATCCTGGACTTATTTCTCCCTCAGTCACTGCTCTTTTTCTACTTTCCCAACTCTGCATCCTCTTTGCTGACTATAATGCTTGCAGTTTCTCAGACCTTTACCCTTGAGCTCTCTTCACTTCTTTCTTCATTTTCTGTTCCTAGGTAATCTGATCCTTTCTCATAGCTTAATATTCTTTGTGCTGTTGTCAGTCACATTTATACATACAGTGGGAGACCTTCCTCTAGAGTTCCAAATGTATCCAACTGCACCCAGGACGTCACCACTGGAAAGCTTCTAGGGAACTTAAACTTTCGGTAGTAGAAACCTTTTAAATGATTTTCACTTAAATGGCATACCAAATTTCTTGAGTAATTATTAACGTCATAAAACACACTAATGGATACTGGAAACACTTCTTCCACCCTAGTTAATTGAAAACCTGTCAATAGTTAGTATCAGTGATATCTGTTCCCAAATAGGTTTGAGATTTAAGTACACACTATAAAAACATAAGAAATAGTAATACCAAAAAGTTGTCATTTAATGGAAACTAAATTTAAACATTAGGAAGTATTTGATAAATGTGAGTTGCTAAAATCAACTTATCTAATGACATGAATCATGAAGAAGGAAATGATTAAGAGAAACAAAAACTACAAATACCTAGAAGGATTTAGAATTAAGTTGTATTTTCTAGGATTTTTATTTTTGTTAGGATGTATACTGCACTCTAGCCTGGGCAACAGCAAGACCCTGTCTCTAAAATACTCTCATTCTCTCTCTTCTCTCTCTCTCTCTCTCTCTCTCTCTCTCTCTCTCTCTCTGTGTGTGTGTGTGTGTCTGTGTGTGTGTGTACACTACATTATTTTTATTCAATTACAATTATATATTATTTATATATTATATATAATAGAAAATTTGTTATGGGTGTAGTTTATGGAAGAAAGAAAGTAGAAATTTTATAGGGCTCTACCTTTAACAATGAACACTTTATTTTGCATTTTTCTGTATTTAAGTCAAAATATATGTTTAGCTGCATATTGCAATGACATTTTTAATGGAGTAAATTTAATAAGTACAGACAGAAGAAATTTTATTTTTATCTAATTAAATGCGTTTTGGGAATTTCTTTTCTCAAAATCTTGCCCATATCAGGTACATATCTCATGGAATTTGTGTTCTAACAGTCTAGTGTAATCTAATTGGTCTAATTTTAAAACACCAATCTTATATCCAATTTAAATATTCTCCTTTTTTTTTTTTTTTTTTTTTTTTCAGAAAAATACCCAACCTTAGTTGGAAACCTCATTGGGAAAAGGGGACATGGTCTGTTCTTTCAATCTGCTTCACTTTTTTTTTTTTTTTCTCCTACAGCTGGCTCCTCAGTGATCACAACCGAGGGGAGAAATAGATAGGAGGAAAAGGAGTCGTCTTAGATTACATTCTTGTAATCTTGTTTACTGCCCTCTGTGTGGTAAGCCTTCACCTTTTAGTTCTCAGAAATCATAAGGCAGAATTAGTATGGAAGACCTCCACAAGGATGCTTCCCTGAAGCGTTATCTGCTGTTGGTGATGCAACACCTGACTAAACTAATTTATCTCATGGTATACCCATAGCAACTTCTTGCTGGAATCCCTTTATTTCGACAAGATGATACTTCTCTTTGTAGATAGTTAGGTAGATGGATGGATACATAGATAGATAGATAGATAGATAGATAGATAGATAGATAGATAGATAGATAGATAGATGATGAATAGATGATAGAGAGAGAGAGAGATAAATTTACCACAAAAATTCTGGTCAGGTATTTTATAAAATGTTCATCAGTTTTGGTTTCTCAGATGTTTTTCTTATGATTCAACTGGAAATATGGGTTTTGGAAAGGAGACCACAGAGGGGAAATGCAATTTATATCACATAATAACAAGGATACACGCTATCAACATGACTGATCATTGACGGTGTTGGTCTTAGTCACCTTGCTGAGGCAGTGTTTGTCAAGTTTCTCCTTTGTAAAGTTGCTCTTCTATTTTCCACTCTAATTCCATAATGTATTTTTTTTGGAAGGAAGTCATTATGTGCAGTCTACATTTAAGGAGTAGGAATACAAATATAGAAATGTATGCAAAAATATGCAGCTCAATGATTTACTACAAAGGAAATACTTTGTTACCACCACCCAGGTAAAAAAAAGAAAATTGTCAGCATCCAAAGCACCCACTTCATTTCATCCTCCAATTGCTATCTGTTCCTTTTTCACAAGGTAATTATTAACCTGACTAAGAAAAATCACTTTTTGCTTTGCTTTATATTTTGCTGTTCAAGCATGTATATCTAAACACTATAGTTTGGTTTTGACTGTTTTTTTTGAATCATAAATTACACATCTTAGTAAGCTTGTGTTATAAAATAATTTTAGATTCACAGAAGAGTTGCAAAGATAGTATCCATAGTTTCTGTATAACCTGCACCATTTCCCATGTTGTGTAGATCATACATTGTGTGATATATTTATCACAACTAATGAAACAATTTTAATGTATTATTATTAACTAAATTTCATACTTCAGTTATATTTATTTGGTTTTTGCCCAATGCACTCCTTTTACTTTTCTGTAACAGGATCCCTCTCAGGATAGCACATTCTGTTTAATAGTCCTGTCTCCTTAGGCTTCAATAGACTGTCACACTTTCTCAGACTTTCCTTATTTTTGATGACCGCGACAGATTTCAGGAGTACTAGTCGGGAATTTTATACACTGTGCCTCAGTTTTGGTTTGTCAGATATTTTTCTCATGGTTAACCAGGGTTTGGGAAAGGAAGCCCACAGAGGAGAAGTACTATTCTTATAACATCATATCAAGGGTACACACTATCAGTTGAAATTTTCACTGAAGATAGGCTTGATCGCCTAGCTGAAGTAGTTTCTTAGGTTTCTCGTCTGTAGAGTTACTCAGGTTTTTTTTTGTTTCTGGTTTTGTGTTTGTTTGTTTGTTTGTTTTTCTTTGAGATGGAGTCTCACTCTATCTCCCAGGCTGGAGTTCAGTGCCATAATCTCGGCTCACTGCAACCTCTGCCTCCCGGGTTCAAGCCATTCTCGTGCCTCAGACTCCCCAGTAGCTGAGACTACAGGCACACACCACCATGCCTGGCTAAGTTGTGTATTTTTAGTAGAGACGGGATTTCACTGGGTGTTTTTTTTTGTTTTTTTGTTTTTTTTTTTCTTCACTCATTCCAAAGGTGTACTTTTTGGAAGGAAGTCATTAATGAAAAGACTACTTTTAAGGAGTAGGAATTAGGCTGCCTCTCCTTGATGGCTGAGTATCTATATTATCATTTTGAATTCTTAATATACCTTATTTATCCATTTATTCAAACATTATTTATACTACTATGAGCTCATGGATATTTATCTTATACTATGGGTTATAATGCAATACATTATTATTATTTTTTTTTTTTTAATTTTTTTTTACTTAAACTTTTCCAGCTTTGGTCATTGGGTGCTCGTTCAATTGACTTATGTGCCATTTTGATAAACCCTTCCATCATTGTTGTGACTCTGATGCTTTCTGGCATTGTAAAATGTTTCAGGCTCATTTTGCATATTCCCTTCTACAGACTGTTTCTCCAAGGATCCTTGGTTTCTTTTATTAGCATTATGAATTTATTTTATGTCTGGCTTCTTCTCTGTTCAACATTATATTTGTGAGACTCATTGACGTTGTTGTGCTTAGCTGCAATTTGTGTATTTTTGGCTCTGTATTAGGGATCAGCAAGCTGCTTACTTTGGGCCAGTTCTGGCTCATTCTCGTTTTTGTAAATAATGTCACACACATTTATTTATATTGTCTATGATTGCTTTCATACTACAAGAAGAGAGTTGAGTATCACTATCACTTGACAATTGGGTTATATCCAGTTTGGATTCTTATAAATTGCAATGCTTCAGTTATTGTTGGACATAGTTTTTGGCACATGCAAGTTTGCATTTTACTTAGGTAAAAGCCTGTGGACGGAGATTCCTGTGACATAAAATACTGTGACATTCAGCTTCGGTTGATACTTCCAAAAAAACGCCCAAATATATTCATTTATTTATTTTTATTCTTTCTTCAACTTATATTTTAAGTTCTGGGGTACATGTGCAGGATGTGCAGGTTTGTTACATAGGTAAACATGTGCCATGTTGTTTGCTGCACAGATCAACCCATCGCCCAGGTGTTAAGTCCAGTATCAGTTAGCTATACTTCTCGATGCTCTCCCACCCCCATTCCTTCCCCCTGACAGGCCCCAGTGTGTGTTGTTCCTCACCATGTGTCCATGTGTTCTCATCATTCAGAGGCAACATGCTGTGTTTAATTTTATTTTCCTGCATTAGTTTGCTGAAGATTATGGCTTCCAGATCCACCCACATCCCTGCAAAGAACAGGATCTCATGCTGTTTTATGGTTGCATAGTTTTCCATGGTATATATGTACCACACTTTTTTTTTCAGTCTACTATTGATGGGCATTTGGATTGATTCCATGTCTTTGCTATTGTGAATAGTGTTCCAATGAACATGTACATGCATATATCTTTATAATAGAATAATTTATATTCTTTAGGGTATATATTCAGTAATAAGATTGTTGGGTCAAATAGTATTTCTGCTTCTAGATCTTTGAGGAATTGCCACACTGTCTTCCACACTTGTTAAACTAATTTATACTCCCACTAACAGTGTAAAAGTGTTCATTTTTCTGCACAGCCTCACCAGTATCTGCTGTTTCTTGACTTTTTAATAATCACCATTCTGATTGGGATGAGATGGCATCTCATTGTGGTATTGATTTGAATTTATCTACAATCAATGCTGTTGAGCTTTTTTTTCATATGTTTCTTAGCCATGTGAATGTCTTCATTGGAGAGCTGTCTCTTCATGTCCCTTACCTACTTCTTAATGGGTTTTTTTTCTTGTATTTTTTTTTTTTTTTTTTTTTTTGAGATAGTCTCTGTTGCCCAGACTAGAGTGCAGCGGCATAATCTCAGCTTACTGCAACCTCCACCTCCCTGGTTCAAATGTTTCTCCTGCCTCAGTCTCCCGAGTAGCTGAGATTACAGGCACCCACCACCACGCCCAACTAATTTTTGTATTTTTAGTAGAGGTGGGGTTTCGCCATGTTGTCCAGGTTGCTCTCGAACTCCTGACCTCAAAGTGATCTGCTTGCCTTGGCATCCCAAAGTGCTGGGATTACACATATGAGCCATAGCAGCTGGTCTTTTCTTGTAAATATGTGTAAGTTCCTTGTGGACTCTGAATATTAGACCTTTGTCGGGGGATGAATTACAAAAATTTCCTCCTATTCTGTGGGCTGTCTGTTCATTCTGATGATAGTTTATTTTGCTGTGCAGAAGCTCTTTAGTTTAATTACATCCCATTAGTCAATTTTTTATTTTGTTGCAATTGTCTTTGGCATTTGCATCATGAAATATTTGCCCATGTCTATGTCCTGAATGGTATTGCTTAGATTTTCTTCTAGGGTTTTTATAATTTTGGGTTTTACGTTTAAGTCCTCAATCCATCAGGTGTAAGAAAGGAGTCCAGTTTTAATTTTCTGCATATGGCTAGCGAGTTCTCCCAGCACCATTTTTTAAATAGCGAATCCTTTCCCCATTGCTTGTTTTTGTCAGGTTTGTTGAAAATCAGATAGTTTAGGTGTGCAGTCTTATTTCTGAGTTCTCTTTTCAGTTCCATTGGTCTATGTGCCTGTTTTTGTACCAGTACCGCACTGATTTGGTTATGATAGCCTTGTAGTATAGTTTGAAGTTGGGTAGCCTGATGCCTCCAGCTGTGTTCTTTGTGCTTGGGATTGTCTTGGCTATGCAGGCTTTTGCTTTGGTTTCGGATGAATTTTAATATCACGTTTTCTAATTCTGTGAAAAATATAAATGTTATGTTTAATGGGAATAACATTTAATCTATGTATTACTTTGGGCAGTATGACCATTTTCACAATACTGATTCTCCCTATCCAAGAGCAAGGAATATTTTTCCATTTGTTTGTGTCCCCTCTGATTTCCTTGAGCAGTCATTTGTAGTTCTCCTTGAAGAGGTCCTTCACTTACCTTGTTAGTGTATTACTAGGTATTTTATTCTCTTTGTAGCATTTGTGAATGGGAGTTAATTCATGATTTCACTCTCTGCTTGCCTGTTGTTGGTGTATAGGAATGCTAGTGATTTCTGCACATTGGCTTTGTATCCTGAGACTTTGCTGAAGTCGCTTATAAGCTTAAGAAACTTTTTGGGCTAAGACAATGGTGTTTTCTAGATATAGGATTGCATCATCTGCAAACAAAGATAAGTTGAGTTCCTCTCTTTCTATTGAATAACCTTACTTTATTCTCTTGCCTGATTGCCCTGGTCAGAACTTTCAATACTATGTTGAATAGTAGTGATGGGAGAGGGCATTCTTGTCCTGTGCCAGTTTTCAAGGGGAATGCTTGCAGTTTTTGACCATTCAATATTATATTGGCTGTGGGTTTGTCATATGTGGCTCTTAAATGGTTTTTGTCTTTAGTTCTGTTTACATTATTAGTCACATTTATTAATTTGTATGTTAAACCAACCTTGCACCCCAAGCATGAAGCTGACTTGATCGTAGTGGATAAGCTTTTTGATGTGCTACTGGGTTTGGTTTGCCAGTATTCTATTGAGGATTTTTGCACTGATGTTCATCAGGGATATTGACCTGAAGTTTTGTTGTATCTCTATCAGTTTTTGGTATCAGGATGATGTTGATCTCATAAAATGAGTTAGGGAGGAGCCCTTCCTTTTCAATTGTTTGGAATAGTTTCAGCAGAAATGGTACCAGCTATTCTTTGCACCTCTGGTACAATTCAGCTGTAAATCTATCTGGTCCTGGGCTTTTATTTTTTGGTTGGTAGGCTGTTTACTACAACTTCAATTTCAGAGCTCATTATTGGTCTATTCAGGGATTCCATTTCTTTCTGGTTCAGTCTCGGGAGGGTGTATGTGTCCAGAAATTGATCAATTTCTTCTAGATTTTCTAGTTTATATGCATAGAAATGTTTATAGTGTTCACTGATGGTAGTTTGTATTTCTGTGGGGTCAGTGACGATATTCCTCTTTTCATTTCTGATTGTGTCTATTTGATTCTTCTGTCATTTCTTCATTAAGTCTAGCAATAAATCTATTTATTTTACTAACGTTTTAAACAAAACACCTCCTGGATTTGTTGATTTTTTGTGTCTCTGTCTCCTTCAGTTCTGCTCTGATCTTGGTTATTTGTTGTCTCCTGTTAGCTTTGGGGTTTGTTTGCTCTTGGTTCTCTAGTCGTTATAGTTGTGACAATAGGTTGTCAACTTGAGATGTTTCTAGCTTTTTGATGTGGGCATTTCATGCTATAAATTTCCGTATTAACACTGCTTTAGGTGTGTCTCACAGATTCTGGTATGTTGTCTGTTTATTCTTAGTAGTTTCAAAGAATTTCTTGATTTCTGCCTTAATTTCATTACTTCTCTGGAGGTAATTCCAGAGCAGTTTGTTCCATTTCCATATAGTTTTGTGGTTTTTAGTGAATTTCTTAATCTTTAGTTCTAATGTTATTGTTCTTTGCTCTGAGAGACTGTTATAATTTCAATTCTTTTACATTTGCTGAGGAGTGTTTTACTTCCAGTTATGTGATCAATTTTAGAGTAAGCACTGTGTAGCAATGAGAAGAACATATATTGTGTTGTTTTTTGGTGAAGAGTTCTGTAGATACCTATCAGATCCACTTGATCCAGAGCTGAGTTAAGGTCCTATATGTCTTTGTTAATTTTCTGTCTTAATGATCTGTTTAATATTGTCAGTGAGGTGTTAATGTCTCCCACTATCATTGTGTGGGAGTCTAAGTCTCTTTGTACATCTCTAAGAACTTGCTTTGGCTGGGCGCAGTGGCTCAAGCCTGTGATCCCAGCACTCTGGAAGGCCGAGAGGGGTGGATCACGAGGTCAGGAGATCGAGACCATCATGGCTAACACGGTGAAACCCCGTCTCTACTAAAAAAAAAATACAAAAAAAAAAAAACTAGCTGGGTGAGGTGGCGGGCACCTGTAGTCCCAGCTACTCGGGAGGCTGAGGCAGGAGAATGGCATGAACCCGGGAGGCAGAGCTTGCAGTGAGCTGAGATCCGGCCACTGCACTCCAGCCTGGGTGACAGAATGAGACTCTGTCTCAAAAAAAAAAAAAAAAAAGAACTTGCTTTATGAATCTGCATGCTCCTGAATTGGGTGAATATATATTTAGAATAGTTAACTCATCTTGTTGAATTGAACCCTCTACCATTATGTAATGCCCTTCTTTGTCTTTGTTGGTCTTTGTTGATTTAAAGTCTGTTTTCTCAGGAACTAGGATTGTGACCCCTGCTTTTTTCTATTTTCCATTGCTTGGTAAATTTTCCTCTATCTCTTTATTTTGACCCTATGTGTGTCTTTGTACATGAGACAGGTGTCTTGAAGACAGTGTATCAATGGCGATTGACTATCCAGCTTGTCATTCTGTGTCTTTTAGTTGGGACATTTAGCCCATTTATATATAATGCTAATATTGCTATGTGTAAATTTGATCCGGTCATCATGATGCTAGCTGGTTATTTTGCAAACTTGTTTATGTGCTTCATAGTGTCATTTGTCTGTGTAAAATGGTATGTTTTTGTATTGACTGGTAATGGTTTTTCCTTTCCATGTTTAGTGCTTCCTCTAGGAGCTCTTGAAAGGCAAGGCTATTGGTCATGAATTCCCTCAGCATTTGCTTGTCTAAAAAGGATCTTATTTCACCTTTACTTAAGAAAGTTAGTTTTGCCAGATATTAAATTCTGAGTTGGAAATTTTTTTCCTTACGAATCTTGAATATTGACCTTCAATCTCATCTGGCTTGTAGGGATTCTTCTGAGATGTTCACTGTTAGTCTGATGGGTTTCCGTTTGTAGGTGACCTGGACTTTCTCTCTGGCTGGCTGCCCTTAACACTTTTTTCTTTCATTTCAACCTTGGAGAATCTGATGATTACGTGTCTTGGGGTGGATCTTCTCATGGATTATCTTACTGGGGTTATCTGCATTTCCTGAATTTGAATGTTGGCCTGTCTTGCTAGGTTGGGAAAGTTCTCCAGGATGATATCCTGAAGTATGTTTTCAACTTGGTTCTGTTCTCCCCATCTCTTTCAGGTACTCCAATCTGTTGTAGGTTTGGTGTTGTTAAATAATCCTATATTTCTCAGAGGTTTTGTTCATTCCTTCTCAATATATTTTATATATTCTTGTCTGCCTGTTTTATTTCAGAAAGATAGTCCTCAGTCTTTGAGATTCTTTCCTCCACTTGCTCTATTCTGCTATTGATCCTTATGATTACATTGTGAAGTTCTCATGTGGTGTTTTTTAGTACCATCAGGTCAGTTATGTCCCCTTCTAAATGGGCCATTCTGGTTATCAGTTTCTGTATTGTTTTGTCATTATCTTAGTTTCTTTGCATTGGGTTAGAACATGCTTCTTTAGCTCAGCAAAAGTCATTATTAGCCATCTTCTCAAGGCTACTTCTGTCAATTCAACCATCTCACCCTCAACTCAGTTCTTTGCCCTTCTCAAAGAGGTATTGTGGTCATTTCGAGAAGAGGCACTTTTGCTTTTTGAGATTTTAGCATTTTTGCATTGATTCTTTCTCATCTTTGTGGGCTTCTTTACCTTATATTTTTTAGGTTTGTGACCTATGATTGGGGTTTTCATGGCATTTTTTTGTTGATGTTGTTGCTTTCTGTTTTATTACTATTATTTATTTGTTCCCTTATTTGTTTATTTATTTATTTATTTAATAGTCAGGCCACTCTTCAGTAGGGCTGTGGAGGTTTTCTTGGGGTCCACTCAAGACCCTAGTCTCCTGGGTCCCTTCCACACCTGGAGGTATCACAAGTGAAGGTTGTGAAAGAACAAAGATAGTAACCTGCTCCTTCCTCTGAGAGCTCCCTCATGGGGGGCACTGACCTGATCCTAACCTAAACACTCCTGTAGGAGGTGTCTGAGGACCCTTGTTGGGAAGTCTCACCCAGTCAGGAGGAAGGGGATCAGGGACCTGCTTAAAGAAGCAGTCTAGCTGCGCCCTGGCAGAGCAGGTGCACTTCACTTGGGGGAGGCCCCATTGTCTAGACTGACCAGGCTATCCAGAGCCAGCAGGCTGGAAAGGCTAAGTTTACTGAACCGCAGAGAAAGCAGCCACCCCTCCCCCGGGGCTCTATCCCAGGGAGAGATCAGAGTTCTGTCTGTATAACCCTGGCTGGAGTTGCTAAAATTCCCACATGGAGACCCCACCCAGTGAGGAGGGATAGATTGGGGTCCCACTTAAAGAAGCAAGCTGGCCATGATCTGGCACAGGAGCTGTTCTGTGTTCTGGGGAACTCCTTCCAATCCGGACTGCCCAGACTCCCCAGAGCTGATAGGCTAGAACAGCCGACTCTAGCCTATTTTAAGTATTACGTGGAACCAAAAGAGACCGTATAGCCAAGACAAAACTAAGCCAAAAGAACAAAGTTGGAGGCATCTTGCTACCTGACTTCAAGCAATACTACAAAGCTACAGTAACCAAAATAGTAGGGCACTGGTACCAAAACAGGCATACAGACCAATGGAACAGAATAGAGACCTCAGAAATAACACTACATATCTACAACCATTTGATCTTCAACAAACCTGACAAAAACAAGCAATGGGGAAAGGATTCCCTATTTAATAAATGGTTCTGGGAGAACTGGCTTGCCATATGCAGAAAACTGAAACTGGACTCCTTCCTTACATTTTATACGAAAATTAACTCAAGATGGATTAAAGACTTAATGTAAAACTCAAAATCATAAAAACCCTAGAAGAAAACCTAGGCAATACTATTCAGGATATAGGCATAAGCAAAGATTTCATGACCAACTGCAGAAATGGCAGTTGCCCCTCAACCTTCCGAGCCAGCGGATCTTAATTTGTGAGGTACCATGGAAGTCTGGTCTGCAGAATGTTGCTGCTTAACTCCCTTGATTTGGCCCCTTTCCTAGGGGAATGCGTGGATGGATCTCCTGCCTCACTGGAATTCCTGAAGCTATAGTATGCAAAACTCCTGGGTTTCTGTGTGTGCCCAAGTAGCTGCTTCGCTGAGACTCTACACAGCTCTGTGCTTCAGACCCCAAGCCATAGAGGTATGGATTCACAAGGGGATCTCCTGAGCAACAGGTTGCAAAGATCTGTGGAAAAAAATGTGGTTTCCTCAGTCGGGTCACAGCGTTACTCAGTGCCTCCCTTGGCTGGGGGTGGGGGCTCCCCTGGCTCCATGCCATTTCTGGATGGGTCAACACCCCACCCTGCTTTTCCTTGCTTTCCATGAGTTGAGCCATTTGCTGAGTAAGTCCCAGTGCGAGAACCTGGATACCTCAGTTGAAGGTGAAGAATTCACTCGCCTGTTTTCATTCCTCTCCTTAAGGGCCATGGGACGCAGCTGCTTCTAATAGGCCATCTTGGCCTTCTCCCTGTCTAGCCTCAGTCTCGCTTTCATTCTTGAAGAAAAACAATTGCTGTACAACAAATTTTACCCATTCACATTGTATCAGCCCTGTGCTCTGTCACTTGACCACGCTCAAGAAATGTATGCTGTGTGGTGGAGATCAGAAGGGCAGGTTTTGTAGTACACACAACTTCACCAGCAAAGATGCAGTCTTAGATACTGAAACTTTTTGATTTCCATCCTAAGTGCCTTGGCTGGGCCTCCATCTCCCTATTTCAGTGTTGGGTGCAACAGGCTCAGGGCTTTTTGGGCTGTGAGTGGAGATTCAGCAGAAGGAGAGATCCCTACCAGACCACTCCAAATTTGCCTCACTGCCTTGCTACCTCTAAGCATCCAAGGAGATTGTGGACAGGTTGGGCCTAGTCCTCTTCTTCTCTTGCCCTGGGCAGAGCAGAAGTATGCAAAGAGGCTGGAGGAGGGTGAAATGTCAAATTTATTTTATAAAATTATAATTTTGAGTCTTTGTATCTCCATATTTTTGCTGTATTTTATTTTTTGATAATTTTTAAAATTTGGCAACAGGTATATATCATAACTTTTGTTATTTTGTTTACCTGGTAATTAGAGAGGTTTAGCAATTTTTTATATATATATTGACTCTTTGGATATCCTGTTTCCCTTGGTTGCATATCTTTCTTTGTTGGTTTGAAGGAACTGAAAACAGATACTCAGAAAACAGATACTCTTTCTTTTTTTAAATACATGGTAGAAATATATTTTCTCTCTCTGTTTTCCTATTTCTTGTTCTAGTGGAAACCCTTAATTTCTTTAGAGTTAATACTATCTATCTCTTTCATTTTATTTCTTTTTGTTTTCCTACTTACAGAATCTTTTTGTATTCTGAGATCATAAATATATCTCCAATATTATTTTTTTAGACTTTATCTCTTGCCCTTTCATATTTAGATCTATAATACAACTAGAATATATTTTTTGTATATAGTTTGACATACAGGTCAGTTCACCTCTTTTCATGTGAAAATCTAATCACTTAGCACCATTTATTGCATAGCTCATTAATTCTTCCTCTTCTGTATTGCCACTTTTTATTAAATATAAAGTTTATAGATATGAAGCTTCTTTGGGGGACTTTATATTTTATTTTATCGCTCCTCTATATTTTTAGAAAAATCTATATTAACTTATTTGTTGAAAATTTTAAGTAAATGTTGATCTAGTAGAGCAAGTTCACCAACCTCAATAGGCTACTTAAGGTGTGTTTTAGTTATTCTTGAACTATTATATTTTACAATTGTCTTGAGCAAACAACAAAAGGAATAAAAAAAAATCAAACCGGGCTTGTGTTGGAAAGAACTATGAAATAGTAAGTTAGACTAAGGAAATTTCACACCTATGCTTCTCTCAATTTATAAACATTTTGTAGTATTCTATTTATTTAAAGCTTATTTAATTTCTGTCAAAATACAGTTTTCTCTAAAGAGATTTTGTACAACTTTCATTACACTTTTATATATACATATAGATATATTCTATGCCATTGTATATGAATCATAAAAATTCATTTCTACTACTCAGTTACTGGCACATAAAATGCAATTTTAAAAATACTGAGTTCAAATGCAGCAACATTGCTAAAATTATTTATTAATTCTAATAATATATCTGTAACTATTTGGATTTTCTAAATATCCAGTTATGTTTTCTTAAGTAATGAGACATTATTTTTACTTTTTTTGTCTTAATATTGTCCATTTCTTTTCTTGTTTTAACATTTGTATAATGTTAATACAAGAAGTGACAGTAGTAATTATGTTTTTTTTTTTTTTTCTGATTTCAAATGGAATGATTTAAACATTTCACCACTTACTATGATATTCTGTGAAGGTTTCCTTGATAGTCTTTATCAGAATAATGATGATACCATCCATATATAACTTGTTAAGACATTTTCTTAATGGATTTTAAATACCATCAAATAATTCTTCTGCATTTGAGGAGGTTGATTTCTTTCTTTTTTTTATTGTGTCACTGTGGCAAATCATATTTTTAAAAAATATTAAATAAGTCTTGCTATCCCAGAATAAGCCCAACTTTCTTTTGCTATATTTATACATTTGTTAATAAAACATGTATGCAGTTGTAACAAAGTGGATTATGATATTTTTAGAGTACAATGTTATTTCAATAAGTAAGATTGGCAGGTACTTTGGTACTTTTGCTTTCTTTAGTAGTGTCAAGGTTATGATGGCCTTTTAAAATGAATTGTTCTGTGTTTTCCCTTTTTTCTATTGTATGGGAACGTTTGAATAAGATTGGCATATGTCACCTAGAATTCGAGAAATCCATAGTGAATGGTATCATCTTCTTAATGGTGTCATCTTAATATTGTTTAAAACATGTAGGTAGTATATGCTAATACAATTTTTGAGTTGGAGATTTATTTTTAAGAGCACTGTTCCAAGTATGAATTTATTTTTAAAATATATTTTGTTACGGCAGGAACACAATATGAAATCTATGTTTCATAAAATATTAAGTGTACAATACATTACGACTGACTATAAGCTTTGACTTTAATTGTTCACTCTTTAAGAATGGATTCTTAAAAAAATTGTTTCTTTCCTAAATAAATTTTATTTTAATGAAATTGTTCAAACTTTAAGGATAGTTTGTTGAGATGCATGTTTATATCATTGATATTCAGCTATTTTCTTTACAATCATATATTTTAAAACTATAGCTTCTCTAGCCACAGTTTTAAATAGATGATAATTGTAAATTCAGAATCATATTTTAATGATGAATTGAAAGATTTAAAATTATGAAATATCTCTCTATCTCTGCTTGACAACATGTATTTTATCTGATGTTTATATAGATACAACAGTTTCCATCTTTTCATCTTTAGTCTTACTGTCTCTTAGGGTTCTTTTCTCTTGTCAATACTGTATGATTAGATATTGTTCTTTTTATCGATAATATTGTTTGCACTGCACTGCTTATCTTCCCATTTAAAAATCCTCCCCAGGTAAGAAGATGACACCATTCACTATGATTTCTCAAATTTCAGGTGACACATGCCAAATCTTGTGAACAGATTTCCTACTACAGTAACAGTGTGGATGTTTGTGATTCTACAGTTCACTAAGCAGCCATCTGGAGAGTGAAAATACTAGTCTACCATATGCCTATACAACACCATGTTCTACAGATGGTATTTATTTTGCTCCCTCTTTCTCTTTACTGGTGAGTTAGTACTGAGGAAGAAGGAACACCACAATTAACTCAAATAAGTTGGAAATCTATAGTAGAAATTAGTTATCTCTCGTAATTCCTAATCTGATGAAATGGAGGGCATGGTCACCCGTTGCTAATCTCTGGATGGAGTATTTAGCAACTCTTTTGTATTGTTCTTAGAACCTGAGCCTTAGCATTAATTCTCTGTAGTTTTAGAATTACAGCCCAAATCCCAATACAATAGGAATGACCTATATATACTCCCATTATGTAAATAATAGTTTGTGATTCATTAGTTTTACTATTTTAAAAACAAACCATCAAATTATTTCTGAGTTCACATTCATTGCAAGTCAATTTCTAGACTTATGAAGGTTTATTCTTTTATTTTTTTCCTGTATTTTTCACTTTCTTATGTAATAGTTCTTCAATCTTTCTTAATATTGACATATAACACCAATATTCAACAATTAGCTGGGCCAGAAATCTATACTTCCTTCAGTTAGGCATCTCATTTCTCAAATCTCAAATTCAGTATATCAGTAGATTCTGTTGGATCAACCTCCCTAATATATGTTCTGTCTCTCTCCTTCCTGTGTCCTCTTCTACCACCTGTGTCCAAGCCCATATCATTTCTGTTTGGGCTTACTTTAAAGAAACCCTAATTACCTCACTAAATTTAGCCTCATCAAGCTGATGATGTATTCATCACATAGGAGCAGAATACAAGAATACGTGTTATAAAACATTAATATTATCAATAACTATTTTTCTTAATGTAATTAACCACCTTTCACTTTATTTAGGAGAGAACCTAAATGTCTGTCCATAGCTTATAAAACCAGGCATTATTTAACATTGACATAGCTTCCTAAACTAATTTCATGCCATCTCTCTCCTCACTGTCTCTGCTGTAGTTGGAACAACTCTTAGACGAACACAGGTTTGTTTCTTTCTCCTGCTCTTTACTCTACCTAGAGCATTATCTCTATGGCTCTTCACCTAGAGAATTATCCCTATGTCTCTTCACATAGTTGAGTCATTCTCATCTCATCAGGCACATAATTAAAAGGCCCCTTTTAGAGAGCCTATCCCTAACTATTCTAGAACTCTCTCTCTCTGTCTCTCTCTCTCTCTGTGTCTATCTGTAGATAGGTAGATTAGATAGATAGATAGATAGATAGATAGATAGATAGATAGATAGATAGATACATTATATAATCTATTTATATCTATAAATATAAATATTACTCCATATTTATATTATATAAATGTAATCTATCTATAGACAGATATCTATCAATCAATCATAGATTATAAACAAACTCCTACCACTATTGGGCCAAAGCCATAATATATATATACACACATATAATATATACATAAAATATGTATGTATTATATATTTACACATATGTACATGTATGTATGCATGTGTATATACACATATATGTGTATATATGGTATATATGTGTATATATGTGTGTGTATATATGTATATGTGTATATATTTGTGTGTGTACATATATAGTTACATAGAATGAATAAGATCTAGTATGTGATAGCACAACAGGGTAACTACAGTCACTATTTTATTGTGCATTTAGAAGTAATCAAAAGGGCCTGGTGCTATGGTTCGCTCTTGTAATTTCAGCATTTTGGGAAGTCGAGGCTGGTGGATCACTTGAGATCAGGAGTTCAAGACCAGACTGGCCAAAATGGTGAAACCTCATCCCTACTAAAAATAGAAAAGGAGTGCATTTCTTAGTTACAGCAGCTGAAAAGTCCAAGGTTGAGGGGTGGCATCTACTAAAAATACACATACATAAAATATATATATATATATGTGTGTGTGTGTGTATATATATATATATATATGAGTATATATATCACCATTATCAGAAGTTATAGTGCCTTCTTTTATTGTTTATTTGTTTTTGTAAGCAAAAGTAGCATACAGTTTATTGAATTGAGATGTGTAGAGTTCCAGATTTGGTATTCACATTTTTCCACAATAAAAACAGATTAGAACCTAAGTAGGGAATGTGATACTCTCTAAAACTGAGGTTCCCCTTGCATGAACCCTCTCTTTATTTATTTGCTACCAATTTACATAATAGACTTTCACTCTAATACAAAGCCACTGCTATAGTTTGAATGTCTCCTGCAAAACTTATGTGGAAATTTAACACACAATATAGCATTATTGAAAGGTGGACCTTTAAGAGATTATTGAATCATGCATTAATCTATTCATGCATCAATTACTTAACAGGTTAATGGATGAATGGGTTGTCATGGAAGTGGGACACTGATGTCTTTATAGGAAGAGGGAGAGAGACCTGTGCTAGCACTTTAGCATGCTCAGCCCCCCTCTCCATATGATACTCTGTGCCACCTCAGGATTCTGCTTGGAGTCCCCGTCAGCAAGAGAGCTCTCACCAGATGCCACCCCTCAACCTTGGACTTTTCAGCTGCTATAACTGTAAGAAATACACTCCTTTTCTATATGAATGACACAGTTTCATGTGTTTTGTTACAAGCAACAGAAAATTGATTAAGGTAGCCACACAAGTATAATTTTCTGCATTTGTTTAACTATTTGAGTTATCAGTTTCCTGATTTGCAAATCGAGAAGGTAAGGCTTACTTCTCATTCACACTGTGATGACAAAGATATGTCATTTTTGAGTAAATACTTAGCCAATACTTAATGTATGAGAAAGCACAGTAAATATAACTTCCTTTCCTATCAAGTATATGTTTCAAAAAGTATATATACTTTTTAAAAACGTTAAAACAAAACCAAAAACAATAAACTGTTGGTGAACATTATTTCTTGCCTTTATTTAAATGGAGAAATGATCATTTTGATTCTCACTAAGAAATTCTTGTTTGACTTGCTGTTCAGGTATGCAGATTTTAACTGAATATGTTATAAGAAGTTCATATTAAGTAATATTTTAAAATCTATGCTGATTGATTTTTTATTATATAGCTCTTAAATATGAAAATATATAACATCTTTACTTTTCAGGAAAGTGAAGACATAAAACTGGGTTTTGTAATGTTTCATTTCCTTTTCTGATTTTAAATATATATGTTATGCCCCATGTAAATAAGCATTAGACGGTATTAATGCCTGTGTGTGTTTGGAGGGGGGGGGGGGTGATGTGGGTGTGTGTGTGTATGAATGTAGTATCATGAACTGAATATGAATACCCACATTTTAAATGCTGAAACGTGACTCCTAATATGATGGCATTAAAAGGAGGAAGGGAAGCTTTTGGGAGATGGTTAGGTCATGACGATAGAGAACTTGTGAATGAGATTAGTGCCCTTATAAAGCAGACCCCAGAGACCTCCCTCACTTCTCCTATCATATAAGGACACAGCAAGAAGGCCCAGTTTGTAAGCCAGAAAGTGAGCCCTCACCAAACACCAAATCTGTCAGTGCCTTTATCTTGGACTTTGAGGTTCTAAAATGGTTATAAATAAATTTTTGTTGTTTCTAAGCTACTCAGTTTAGGATATATTTCTTTGTATCATACTTTCTTGGCTTAGAAAATGCTGCTGTGTCTGCCTAGAAGATGTTTTTTAATTTTTAATTTTTGTGGGTACATAGTAGGTGTACAGGTTTAAGGGGTACGTGGGATATTTTGATTTAGGGACATGAAGTGCTATAATCACATCAGGGTAAGTGGGGTATCCATCAACTCAAACATTTATCCTTTCTTTGTGTTAGAAACAATCCAATTATACTCTTTTGGTTATTTATTTTATTTATGTATTTATTTATTTTGAGATGAAGTCTCACTCTTGCCCCCCAGGCTGAAGTGCAGTGGTGCAATCCTGGATCACTGCAACCTGCACCTCCTGAGTTCAAGAGATTCTCTGGCTTCAGCCTTCCAAGGAGCTGGGATTATAGGCACCTGCCACCACGCCCGGCTAATTTTTGTATTTTTAGTAGAGACAGGGTTTCACCATTTTGGCCATTCTGGTCTCAAATTCGTGACCTCAAGTGATCCACCAGCCTCGGCTTCCCAAATTCCTGAAATTACAGGAGTGAACTGCAGCCCCAGGCCCTTTTGATTGCTTTTAAATGCACAATAAAATAGTGTTGACTGTAGTTACCCTGGTGTGCTATCACATACTAGATCTTATTCATTCTATCTAACTATATTTTTGTGATAATTAGCCATCCTCACCCCCATCACCACTACCCTTCTCTTTATCTGGTAACCATCATTCTACTCTTATCTCCATAAGTTCAGTTGTTTAAATTTTTAAGCTCCCACAAACAAATGAGAACATGCAAAATTTGTCTTTCTGTGCATGGTTTATTTCACTTAACACAACGACCTCCAGTTCCATTCACGTTGTTGCAAAAGACAGGATTTCATTCTTTTCTGTGACTGAATAGTACTCCATTGTGTATATGTACCATATTCTCTTTATTCATTTATCTGCCGATGGACACTTAGGTTACTTTCAAATGTTTGCTGTCCTGAATATTTGCAATACACATGGTCATGCAGGTATCTCTGCAGTATAGTGATTTCTCTTCTTTTGGGAATAGATCTAGTATTGGGATTTCTGGATCACATGGTGGTTTGTTATAGCAGCTCCAGCATACTAAGGTATATGTATAAATCACTATATATATTATTTTATTGAATATAATTATCTACTATCACTGAAATATATTGGATTACTACTCCTTTGATCTTTCAATCAAAGTTGGTGACATATTACTTCAGAGGGTGGGAGGGAATCACGTGAACATATTGTCCTATAAGCAAATGTATACTAAAACCACAAAATGAAACAATTTAAATTTAGTGATATTTTCCAGAGGAAAGATGTCATAAATGTTAGTGTATCTTTTGCAAATTTGAATGTTGATTAAATCCTAATTTCAACGCAATGGGCCATTCTAATAAAGTCAGCACTCAGGCAAATTTATTAATAAGATAAGTCAACTGAGAGTTAAGTAAAATTATTTAAGTTGCTGTATCAGGGAAAAGCTGTATATATTTTATATATCATTTGAAGTAAGGATTATTTATTATTTTACTTTATCCACCTTTTTATCATGAAAATGTATTTCTTGTATTAAGATTATCTATGTGCCATAATGGATGTTTGTCATGTTTACTTCTAAATAAGAAAATACTTTAAATCATATATGGTAATAAGAGAAAAATTATGATGACTAATTTTCAATATAAGAGGTTATATGGCTTAATAAAATTACTAAACATTTAAAAATATATATTTCAGTGTCATTTTTAAATATGTTTTCTACCTATCTGTACACCTTTATCTGTGAAAATTATAATTTCAGCACTACCTTCTGCTTCTGAGGTGATAGCATCCCTTGAGCCCAGGAGTTTGATGTTGCAGTGATCTAAAATTACACCATTGCACTCCAGCCTGGGTGACAAAGAAAGAGCTTGTCTCAAAATAAAACCAAAACCAACAACAAAAATCTAAATACATTTATTTTCTAACACTTACTGAGTAACAACTATTGAAATTTAGGCTGGACGTGGTGACTCACGCCTGTAATCCCAGCACTTTGGGAGGCCGAGGTCGGCAGATCACGAGGTCGGGAGATCAAGACCATCCTGGCTAACACGGTGAAATCCCATCTCTACTAAACATACGAAAAATTAGCTGGGTGTGATGGCGGGTGCCTGTAGTCCCAGCTACTTGGGAGGCTGAGGCAAGAGAATGGTGTGAACCCGGGAGGCGGAGCTTGCAGTGAGCTGAGATTGCACCACTGCACTCCAACCTGGGCAACAGAGCGAGATTCCGTCTCAAAAAAAAAAAAAAAAAAAGAAAAGGAAAAAAAAGAAAAAGAAATTTAGCTAACACTGACTTGCCGAGCATTGTTCTAAAAATTTTTAAGTAACTCATTTAATACTTATATAATACAATGAAGTAAAAATTACTGAGGTCCAATTTTAGAGGTGAAGAAGTAAATGGTAAAGTCAGAATTTAATCTGAAGGGATTGGCTTCAGGTTTCATGCTCCTAACAACTTCTTGTTAACTGCTACAAAGAAGTTACTCAATATACGTATATACATGTATATACACACTGATATGTATATTGAGTAACTTTGTAGTTATTCAATGCTTATTTCATAAACATAATGTATATGTGCATGTATGAATGTATATATGTTCATGCATGCACGCATGCATTTTTCTGTGTGCATGTGTATGTTAATATTACATATATATGTGTGTGTGCATGTGTGTATTTTTCCAAGTGACATCCTCTGTGTATTATATTTAAATTACTGCCTGGCTTGTAATAAAATATAAATTAATCTATATTCATATAAATTGAATAAGCTACAATCAATTTACTCTACATTTACTCCTCATGATCTTAAAAATGCCCAAATAATTCATTCTTAAGTATATGTAAAAGATTATACTGCTGCTGTGCAGAAGCTCTTTAGTTTAATTAGATCCCATTTGTCAATTTTGAATTTGTTGCAATTGCTTTTGGTGATTTCATCATAAAATCTTTGCCCATGCCTATGTCCTGAATGGTATTGCCTAGGTGTTCTCCTAGGGATTTTATGGTTTTGGGTTTCACATTTAAGTCTTTAATCCATCTTGAGTTAATTTTTGTACAAGTTGTAAGGAAAGGGTCCAGTTTCAGTTTTCTGCATATGGCTAGCCAGTTTTCCCAGCATATTTATTAAATAGGGAATCCTTCCCCCATTGCTTGTTTTTGTCAGGTTTGTCAAAGATCAGATGGTTGTAGATGTGTGGTATTATTTCTGAGGTCTCTATGCTGTTGCATTGGTCCATATGACTGTTTTGGTACCAGTACCATGCTGTTTTGGTTACTGTAGCCTTGTAGCATAGTTTGAAGTCAGGTAGTGTGATGTCTCCAGCTTTGTTCTTTTTGCTTAGGATTGTCTCGGCTATGCAGCCTCTTTTTTAGTTCCATATGAATTTTAAAATAGTTTTTTTTTTTTTTTAATTCTGTAAAGAATGTCAATGGTAGTTTGATGGGAATAGTATTGAATATAGAAATTACTTTGGACTGTATGGTCATTTTCACAATATTTATTCTTCCTATCCATGAGGATGGAATGTTTTTCCATTTGTGTCTTCCCTTATTGGCTTGAGCAGTGGTTTGTAGTTCTTTCTGAAGAGGTCCTTCATGTTCCTTGTTAGCTGTATTCCTAGGTATTTTATTCTCTTTGTAGCAATTGTGAGTGGGAGCTCATTCATGATTTGGCTCTCTGTTTGTCTATTGTTAGTGTATAGGAATGCTTGTGATTTTTGCGTATTGATTTTGTATCCTGAGACTTTGCTGAAGTTGCTTATCAGATATCAGCTTAAGCTCTGGACTGAGACAATGGACAATGGGGTTTTCTTTTTCTTTTCTTTTCTTTCTTTCTTTCTTTTTTTTTTTTTTTTTTTGGCACCTGGTTCTTTTCTGTCACCCAGGCTGGAGTGCAGTGACGTGATCTTGGCTCACTGCAACCTTCGCCTCCCAGGTTCAAGTGATTCTCCTGCCTCAGCCTCCTGAGTATCCGGAATTACAGCATGTGCCACCACACCTGGCTATGGTTTTTTTTGTTTTGTTTTGTTTTTGTTTTTTGTTGTTGTTGTTGTTGTTGTTGTTGTTTGTATTTTTACTGGAGATGGGGTATCACCATGTTATCCAGGCTGGTTGCAAAAGGGTTTTCTAAATATTTAGAATTATTTATTTAATTAATATATTTATTTATAAATATTCACACCTATGTAGGATCATGTTATCTGCAAACAGAAACAATTTGACTTCCTTTCTGCCTATTCAAATATCTTTTATTTCTTTCTACTATCATCAGAATGAACGGGCAACCTACAGAATGGCAGCAAATGTTTTCAACCTACCCATCTGACGAAGGTCTAATATCCAGAATTTACAAGGAACTTAAATAAATTTACAAGGAAATAAACAAAACAAGCCCATCACCAAGTGGGCAAAGCACATGAATAGACACTTTTCAAAAGAAGACATTTATGCAGCCAAAAACATATGAAAAAAAGGTAACATCACTGATCATTAGAGAAATGCAAATCAAAATCACAGTAAGATGCCATCTCACAGCAGTCAGAAAGGCTATTACTAAAAAGTGAAGACATAACAGATGCTGGCAAGGCTGTGGAGAAATAGGAGTATTTTTACATTTTTGGTGGAATGTAAATTAGTTCAACCCTTGTGAAAGACAGTGTGGCAATTTCTCAAGGATCTAGAAGCAGAAATACCATTTGACCCAGCAATCCCATTACTGCATATACACTCAAATGAATATAAATCATTCTGTTATTAACATACATGCACATGTTTGTTTATTTCAGCATTTAAAATAGAAAAGACATGGAAGCAACCCAAATGCCCATCAATAATAGACTGGATGAAGAAAATGTGGTACATATACACCATGGAATAGTATGCAGCCACAAAAAGGAATGAGATCATGTCCCTTGCTGGAACATGGATGCAAATGGAAGACATCATCCTCCTCAGGAAACTAACACAGGAACAGAAAACCAAACACCACATGTTCTCACTCATAAGTGGGAGTTGCACAATAACATATGGACACAGGGAAGGGAAAAACATACACTGGGGCCTTCTTGTGGGTGGAGCTCAAGTGGAAGGAGATCATCAGGAATAATAGCTAATGCATGTGGAGCTTAAAACCTAGGTGATGGGTTGATAGGTGCAGCAAACCACCATGGCAGATGAATACCTATGTAACAAACTTGCACATTCTGCACACGTATCCTGGAACTTAAAGTAAATAGTAATAATAATAATAATAAATAATTAAGTAAATACAAAAAGATTATTGTATCTTCTGAGTTTTGCTCTGTTACTAAGACTCAACAAATATTTTATAGTAAAAAGATTACTTGCATAATAATGTTTTTATTTTGGAAAAGGAACAGGGTATTTCAGTCAATAAATTTGTTATTTCTACCTAAATATCAAGTTTTTTTACTCATTTAAACATATCTTTTCTGGATTCAGAATTCTATAGCTGTTCCTCTGTATCCACAGGTCCCATATTCAGAGATTCAACCAACAGTGAATTGAAAATATTTGGGAAAAAAACATGATAAAAAGAAATACTAATATAAAAGCAATATAGTAACAACTATTTACAGAGCATTCTCATTGTATTAAGTATTATAAATAATCTACAGATCATTTAAAGTATGTGGGATGATATATATAGGTTATGTACTAATACTGTGTCATTTTATATGAAATTTGACCGTGTATTAAATTTGGCTTCTGTAGGGGGTTTCTGGATGACTTTACTCTGAATTTCTATATAAAAGAGTGAAGTTTGTATTATATGTTTTATTTCTACTGAGTAAGTAACATGTTATGTAAATCTGAACCAATGTGTTTTTCAATTAAATAATAAAAACTAATATTTACTCTTCACTAGGAAAAAAATAAATGAACAAATGATTCAACCCAAATTACATGAGCAGAATACTTAACTAATTTTTTACATATGAATTTTAACAGTTTGACAAAGAAGGAGATGGAGGTAAAAAAGAGAACTAGAAATCCCAACACCAGGAGAAACCCAGAGTGTAATAAAGGCAAAAAAACAAAACAAAATGAAACACTACCATACTGTTTCTAACAAGGCAAACTTTCTCATTTTCAGTTATTATCCATTGTTAAATGCTAAATGAAACAACAGAATACACACACACACTTCTCTTCTTTTTCCTTTTTCATCTTTAAAAATGATTATAATAGGCCAGGCGTGGTGGCTCACTCCTGTAATCCCAGCACTTTGGGAGGCCAAGGCTGGTGGATCACCTGAGGTCAGGTATTCGAGACCAGCCTGACCAACATGGTAAAATCCATCTCTACCAAAAATGCAAAAATTAGCTGAACAGGGTGGCAGGCACTTGTAATCCCAGCTACTTGGGAAGCTGAGGCAGGAGAATCGCTTGAACCCAGGAGGCGGAGGTTACAGTGAGCCGAGATTACACCATTGCACTTCAGCCTGGGCAACAAGAGTGAAACACCGTCTCAAATAAGTAAATAAATAAATAAATAAATAGAGGTTATAATGGTTTTTATCTTGCAGAATTATTGTGACATTGTGTTAAATAATATGCTAAAAATCACAATCCCTGGTGTTGAGTGAAAAGAAGATACATGTTAATTTTGTTTATTTAATTTTCCTTTATACAAATGAAGAGGTTGAAAGTCTGGATAACATTTCTGTTAGATGCTGTAACATTTGGGATTTGGAAAACACATTGCTCTAGATTATAGTTTAGGCCTCTTTGCCTTAGAAATAAGATTCTTTATAGTTAGACACAGAGTCAGAAGAAATTTGAATGTATACGTAAAAAATAACTTGTGCTTAATATGTTTGGTGAATTATTTAACTGCCAAGATTGCAATATTGCTCCATTCAATCAGTAAAAAGAACAGAAAGTGGGCCAGACGTGTGGCTCACACCTGTAATCCCAGCACTTTGGGAAGCCAAGGCAGGCAGATCATGAGGTCAGGAGATCAAGACCATCCTGGCTAACACGGTGAAATCCAGTTTCTAGTAAAAATACAAAAAATTAGCCAGGTGTGGTGACGGTCACCTGTAGGACCAGCTACTCGGGAGGCTGAGGCAGGAGAATGACGTGAATCGGGAGGCGGACCTTGCAGTGAGCCTAGATCCCGCCACTGCACTTCAGCCTGGGCAACAGAACGAGACTCCGTGTCTCAAAAAAAAAAAAAAAAAAAGAAAGAAAGAAAGTGAAAATGAGTCATATTGAACAAGGAGCAAAGTCTTTTTGGCCTGAGATATAGAGTATCAGAGTGACTTATTAACTCTTAGCTAATAGAAAGAAGCAAAGCCACATAAAGCAAAATAAATCCTGTGAAACATTCCCCTGTTCAGATTTGTGGATGTTTTACAGGTATGATGCACACATTTTACAGATATTATGTATACATTTTGCATAATACCTGTAAAAAGGATTAAGTAGAGTATATTTACTAGAACAATAAAGGAACAACTATTACAAATAATATAAACTGCTTGAAATTTCCTATAATATCTCAGAAAAGGATACAGGAGTGTATAATTTTCAAGTATTTTCCATAGGTGCTATTATTGATATTAAATATACTAAACATATGAAAACATGGGCCATGTTTAATTTTTTTACTTCTTAAAATCATTGAGTCATGATTTTTTATGTGTTGGGAATTTAGAAGACTTCCATTAAAGTTAATTTCAACAATATTAGTTTATTTTTTCCATATTATAAGAGAAAATAATTATGTGACCTAAGGTAATAAAAAAATTTCAAAATTAGATTATCCATCTGTATAATATATGCTGAGTCTATTTAACAGTATTTAATGACTAACTGTAATTAAATTTGCAATTTTGAAAGAAACTATGTAGAAACTAGCAAAAAGCAAGAACATGAAAGCATGTGATATGCATTTTAAATTTCTTAATGCTATTTATAGAAGTTGTATTGAGCTACATAGAAATGATTTTATAATGAAAATAAATTATTGAATAAGAAACAGAGATTTCCAAAGTTATTTTCTTTAGCTGTTTGATAGTTTGCATTTGCATTCTGTGCTGTCATGTGTCAAAGCAGCTAAATATACTGAGAAATTTTATAGATTTAATATTTTTAATTTATATAGGAAACTGAAGACCATGTAAAATATTTTAATAGTAGTAAAATATTCCTAATCCTCAGTATATATTAATTTAAATAAAGTCAAATTTTTATTAATAATTCTATCTTCTTTTATATTGCTACGCATAGTATAATAATTACTATATAATAATGTTTACTCTGAATAATTACAATATTTAGTTTAGATAATTTGAACTAATATTAGAGTGATGATATTAAGACTGAATTTATATATTACATATGTATGTAAAGTGTGTGTGCAGTACATATGGATAGCTAATTAGATAGATACACAATAATAGATATGCAGGTAAATAGAATTTGATGGGGTGGCGCAAGAGTAGGCAAATGAATTTATTTTACATCCCAGTTAACGTTAGAGCTGAGGAATTCAAATGATTGAAACCTATGATTTTTCAGATAAGAACGCTGAAGTTCAGAAAGATAAAGTAACATCTCTAAGATCATGGAAATAAAATTAATATTACGTTAATAAAATAAATAAATATACAAATATTTTTAAAACTTACAAACATTTTTATTAACTGAGTTATCTAAAATAGTGTACAAACATCCTCTGAGATATCCCCAACTGAAAAATATCTAAAATTAAGGAGTACAGGTTTTCGGCAAAATGATAAAAACAAATTTTACGGCTTGTCTTTAACTCTTGGCCAGTATACCATAAGGAAATTTTCCAATACATGTTTTGAATAATTTGTATTTGTCATAAAAGTATGCATTTTTTATTCAATATTCCCTTAAAAATCCAGAATATGAACTTTAAATATTTCTAAATATATGTTTTGTCTAGACTTTTTACTATAAATTAACAAATGTCTTATGCAATAATAGTTATTTTAAACACCATAACCAAATATGTCCCTATAATCAGAGCTATTTGTCATGTGCACTAAGTATGTCTATGTTCAGATTTCACAAAGAGAAACTCAATGTCATAATTTGCTCTATATGAGATACAGAGTTTAAAGAATCTAATTTGTGTCTAAGTGGTATTCAGAAAAGGAGAGAAATAAAATGAGACCTAGGCATTATTTGAAGAGGTAATAAACGCGATTTCTTTCTCCAAAATGATGAAAGACGTCAAACCAAAATCAAGAATTTTTACAAAGCTCAAGCAAGATAAATGACTACAAAACTTACCTACCCTTATGATAATGATACAGCTAGTAATAAAGGACATAATCAAATTTCTATAAATATTCCAAGATCCCCACCCTGAAAATTGAGTTCTCAAAAGGAATAAGAGAGACCAAGAGACAATGGAATATTTTTTTAACACTGTCAAAATATAACTGCCAATTTACAATTATATATGTAGGAAAAATAACTTTCAAAATATAAATAAAATAAAAAATTTGACAAAAGTATCAAAAGTCTATTAGCAACAGACTTCTGTAAAATAAATATTAAAGAGTATTTTATGTACAGAAGGAAAATTTTATTAGGTGGCAGTTCTGAGACTCAAGAAAAAATGAAGAAAAAGAATAGAAGAAAAAGAAAAGAATAAACATGAAAGTATTTCTATAAAGTAATACCTATAATGTCTTGATGGGTTGGTAATAAATAATCAAATATATAGTAAAAATTATATACTAATTGGAGTGATATCAGTGAAGTAAAATGTTATAAATTCCAGAGTTGTCCATGAATAAATAAAAGTAGCAGTTAAAGTTAGATTTTAACATGCTAATTTTATTTAAACATGATAATAAAAAAAGGATATGTGAGGCTATGTTCTGACATTAAGACAAACAATCTATGTAGGAAATATAAAATGAAGAATTAATCTATTTTTCTCATAAGGAGTTAGACTGAACTGGTTGGAAGTTCTTTACTACTATGGGTTTATATCTGCATGCATGCATTACCTCTATCATAATCTAATATACAGAGATTTTTAAGATACATTAAAAAGAATAGCCAGTATTGATGTGAACTTTAGAAATGCAAATTATTATTATCCGGATATCAAAGCCTCAAATGATAAAGTATTTGTAAAGTATGCAAATAATGAATTAGGCTAGATAGCATAGCCAATTAGCATAAGCTGAAAAAAGAACGTTTTAGAAGATTGAAAATGTAATTATGTGGATTTCACAATGTAGATCAAGGAAAATAACGATTGCATACAGGCCAATTGATACTTTGGGTATTGAACAATTCTGAACAATAACCATGGTCTTCTTGGGGGAAGACAGAAGAGTTTCAACTTAACGCAAGAGTGAAAATATAACATTTTATGAATACATTAAAGATATATGAAAATGTATTTACATCAATTACAGGACTCCACAAAGCATTGTGGGAAACTTTGAGAGTGGAGGAAGTGAGAAATTCTTGGCAGAGTAGGAAAGTACTGTGACACCACTAAGTACATCTGTGTGTGCGTGTGTGTGTGTGTGTGTGTGTGTGTGTGTTTATTTTTTTTCCAGTGGGCTTTGATTTTTGGAAGATTGGAGATAAAAGCATGTATCCTCTAGATTGTGGTGAATATGGATTAAATCCTCCTGTACCATCAAAGTCCCTGTGGGGCTAGCAGAGCTACAGGAAAACATTGGTGAATGACTGATCTGCTTCTTCAGGAATGCCTGTCCTCTTGACTGGGGGTGAAATTTACTATTTCCAGAATAAGTTCATCAATTTACAGAATTAATAGTGGGACACAGTAGGTTGAAAACATATTTTATGGCTAACACAGGAAACTATATTAATAAAGCTATTTGTAGACTTTGTTTTTTAGTTAAACCAAAAGCCATCTTGCAACCTTTCCCAGTCTTCTCAAGTTCTTCTACCTAGCTAAAGCAATTTGTCTCTATTTATCAGAAACTGCTTAATTTCTGGGGAAATAGTTCCAGCACCTGGCCTAGGGCTGTCTAGTTCTTGCCAATAAAATGTTAGGGAATGTTTTCTTGATTTCTTCAGAGCAAACATTTCCAGCCTAATACAACTAAAGTATGGGAGAATTTCTCTTTCACATATCACAGTGTTTTCTGCTGTAGAAATGTAATAATTAGAGCTGCTGTAGCCGTTTTTCAACCATTAGTGGAAGACCAAAAGGAACACACTGATGTTGACCATGATGTTGTAATAAATAACTGGCATTGCTAATCCGCCAAATAAGTACTGGAAACTGCTTATTGATTGTGCCATTAAACTAAGATAAGAGAAACTTCTTGTCTGAATCCTATGATTTAGGCAGACTTCACTCTGACCTTTCTCAGGACAGCCTCCTAACCTCACAAAAATCCCACTGTTTGTTTGTTTGTTTGTTTGTTCTTTCAGTGGTGTTTAGCTAAAGTAGAATTGTTATTGTCTAAAAGTTTATTGGCTTGCTAGATTGCTCTGTTCCATGTTCCTTGGCTAGAAAAAGCAGACTTTTGTTGTAATTTTTTTTTTTTTTCACTACCACCTGCTATTTCTAGATTGAGTGCTTCTTTAGCCCCAAGTTTGGGATATATAAGACAGGAAGCCAAGGAAATTCACTGCCATGTTGTTCTTTGTGTCCTAATATTTCTTGAGGGTAGGCATTCCTCTCCCCGTTTTTCAGACTCATCTAGTATTTGTTTTATATTATAATATTCAGGGCTTTTATATGTACTTAGCATCCGTAGGACCGACATAAATGCCCTATGAACACCCCTAGAGTCAAAGAGTTTTCGGGAGGCATCTGTTTCTGTGGTATGTAAATTGAACTTTTCATAGGGGCTATGGTTCTAAATACGTATACAATAGGACACGTGGTGTGCCATGGAGTTTGAAATAAGTAGAGAAAGGGATAAGAACAATGACTGGTGGCCAGATTTGCAAATACTATTATTATTTGACATGGAATTGAAAGTTGCATGGGAAATCTAGATTTAAACGTCATCCTTTAGGTATTTATGGGACATTTCACTTAAGTTTAAGACAATTATTTTATTTAATAATGCATTAACTTTATTTATAACTACCAATACCTATAAATAACATGGAGGCATACTGGCATACCTTAAAGATATTGTGGGTTCAGTTCCAGATGACCAAAATAAAGTGGATATTGCAATAAAACAAGTCACATAAATTTTCAGTTTCCCGGTGAATATAAAAGTTACATTTTTACTATGCTGTAGTCTATTGAGTGCTCAATAAAATTAGGTCTACAAAATGTATGTAGCTTAGTAAAAAAATATTTTCTTGCTAAAAAATACAAATGATCATCTTAGCTTTCAATGAATCATAATTTATATGCTGGTGAAATGTCTTGCCTGGATGTTGATAACGGCTTACTGACCAGGGTGATGGTTTCCAAAGTTTGGGGTGACTGGGGAAATTTGTTAAAATATGATTAATAATGAAGTGGATCACTCAATTAAATCTTTTACAATATTTCTTTTTCTTTTTTTTTTTTTTTTTGAGATGGAATCTCACTGTGTTGCCCAGGCTAGAGTGCAGTGGTGCGATCTCGGCTCCCTGCAACCTCCGCCTCCCAGGTTCAAGCAATTCTTGTGCCTCAGCCTCCGCGAATAGCTGGGGTTACAGGTGCTTGCCACCACATCCAGCTAATTTTTTGTATTTTAGTAGAGACGGGGTTTTGCCACGTTGGCCAGGCTGGTCTCTAACTCCTGACCGCAAGTGATCCGCCTGTCTCCCAAAGTACTGGGATTACAGGTGTGAACCACCACACCCAGCCCACAAAATATTTCTTTGTAATATTTGCTTCTGATAGCACTTTACTCACAGTCTAACTTCTTTCAAAATTGGAGTCAATCCTCTCAACTCCTGCTGCTCCTTTATTAACCAAAGTTATAGAATATTCTAAATCTTTTGTTTTCATTTCAACAACGTTCATAGCATCTATATCATGAGCAGATTCCATCTCAAGATACCACTTTCTCTGCTCATCCATAAAAAGCAACTCCTCATTTGTTTAAGTTTTATCATGAGATTATACCAATTTACTCACATCTTCAGCCTCCACTTCTAATTCTAGTTCTCTTGCTGTTTCACCATATCTGCATTACTTCCTCCACTGAAATCTTTAAACACCAATATTCATCCATGAGTATTGAAATCAACTTCTTCCAAACTCCTGTTAATGGTGATATTTTGACCTCCTCCCAAGAATCACAAATATTCTTAATGGCATTGAGAATGATGAATCCCTTCCAGAAGGTTTTCAATTTACTTTACCAGATCCATCAGATAATCCCTATCTTTAGCAGCTGTGGCCTTACAAAATGAATTTCTTAACTAAAAAGGCCTGAAAGTAAAAATAACTCCATAATCCATGAGCAGCAGAATGGATATTGTGGTAGTAGGCATGAAAACAATACCTATCTCCTTGTACATCTCCATCACAGCTCTTGGGTGACCAGGTGCATGGTCAATGAGCAGTAATATTTTGAAAGGAATCTTCTTTTCTGAACAGTAGATCTACACAGAGGGCACAAAATATTAGGTAAACCATGCTGCAAACAGATGTGCTGTCATCAAGGCTTTGTTATACCATTGATAGGGTACAGGGAGAGTAGAATTAGCATAATTATTATGGGCCCTAGAATTTTCAGAATAAAAAATTAATATTGTCTTCAACTTAAAGTTGCGAGCTGCATTAGCCCATAATAAAAGAGCCAGCCTGTTCTTTGAGACTTTGAAGTCAAGTATCGATTTTTCTCTAGCTATCAAAATCCTGGAAGGCATCTTCTTCCAATAAAAGGCAGTTTTGTCTACATGGAAAATCATTGTCTAATGTAGCCACCATCATCAATGATCTTAGTTAGATCTTCTGAATAACTTCCTGCAGCTTCAACATCAGCACTTGCTTCTTGTTTTGCAGTTTTATCTTATAGAGATGGCTTATTTCCTTAACCCTCATGAACCAACTGGTTGTAACTTCAAACTTTTCTTCTGCAGCTTTCTCCCTATAAACCAAAAGTCTCTGAAACAGGTCTCAATCAATTTAGTGGTTTATTTTGCCAGGATTAAAGATATGCCCATGACACAGCCTTAGGAGGTCCTGAGAATATGTGCCAAAGGTGGGTGGGCTATAGCTTGGTTTTATAAGGTTCATGGAGACATAAGACATCAATTATTATGTGTAAGATGTTGGCTGGACATAATGGCTCACACCTGTTATCCTAGCAATTTGGGAGGCCAAGGCAAGTGGCTCATGAGGTCAGGAGTTCAAGACCAACCTGACCAAGATGGTGAAACCCTGCCTCTACTAATAAAAACAAAAAAATTAGCCAGGCGTGTTGATGGGTGCCTGTAATACCAGCTACTAGGGAGGCTGAGGCAGAGAATTACTTGAATCTGGGAGGCGGAGGTTGCAGTGAACCAAGATCGTGCCACTGCGCACTCCAGTCAGGGTGACAGAGACAGACTCTGTCTCAAAAAAAAAAAAAAAAAAAAAAAGATGTACACAGTTTTTGTTTTTTGTTTGTTTGTTTTCCAGAAAGGCAGGACAGCTTGAAGTGGGGGCTTCCAGGTTATATATGGATTCAGATTTTTTTTTAAATTATTGTTGGCAGTTGGTTGAAAGAGTTTATCTAAAGATCTAGAATCAATACAAGGGAGTGTCTGGGTTAAATTAAGTGTTTGTGGAAACAAAGGTTTTTATTACACGGATGAAGTCGCCAGGTAGCAGGCTCCAGAGAGAGTAGATTGTATTAAGGTCTCTGTTTTAATGTTAATGCTGGTTAGTGTGCCTGAATTCCAAAGGGAGAAGGGCATAATGAGGCATGTTCCACAAACCCATTCACATCATTGCATGAACGCAGGTTCAGGTTAATTTTGGAATGTCGTTGATTGACAGGAGGGTTCCATTCAGTTGGTTGTGGGTGCTTAGAATTTTATTTTTGGTTTACATCACCAATCTCAGCCTCCATAGAGCTGAAGATATTTAGAACCTTGCTCTGCATTAGGCTTTGTTTTAAGGGAATGTTGTGGCTGGTTTGGTCTTCTATTCAGACTATTCAGAGTTTCTTCATATCAGCAATAAGGCTGTTTCACCTTCATAACAATCATATGTTCACTGGAGTAGCAATTTTAATTTTCTTCAAGAACTTTCACTTTGCATTCACAACTTGTCTAACTGTTTGGCACAAAAGGCCTAGGTTTTGGTTTATCTTCACTTTCTTTATGTCTTCCTGACTAAGCTTAATTATTTCTAGCTTTTGATTTAAAGTGAGAGGTGTGTGACTCTTTCTATTTCTTGAACACATACAGGCTATTGTAAAGTTATTAATTGGCCTAATTTTAATATTATTATGTCTCAGGGAATAGGGAGATCCAAGAAGACCGAGAGACATCAGGGGAAGGCTGATTGGTGAAGCAGCCAAAACACACAAAAAAATTTATCAGTGAAGTTTGCCATCTTATATGAGCATAATTAATGGTGCCCCAAAACAATCACAATAGTAACATCAGAGATCAGTGATCTCAGATCACCATAATGGATAAAATAATGGATAGCATAATGAAAAACTTGAATATGCTATCAAAATGTGACACAGAGATATGAAGTGAGTACATGCTGTTGGAAAAATGGTGCTGGTAGACTTGCTTAATGGAGGGTTGCCACAAACCTTCAATTTTTAAAAATCATAATGTCTGTGAACATAATATCTGTGAAGCATGAGAAACCAAAGAGCACTAAAACAAGATACACCTGTGTATATAAATATATAGTCAATATATGTATATTTATATAATTTATGTCTACCTGTCTACCTGTATCTACCTCTCTCTCCCTCTCTCTCCCTCTCTCTCTGTCTTTATCTATCTATCCACCTATCTATCCATTCACATATCCATCTATCCTTTAGGTCCTACTGGTGAGTATTCAACTTTAAAATTAATTTTTAAATTAGTAGGATATACATACTAAATTGTTGAAAAGCAGCAGAATGTTAAACATTTTGGTCCCTTATCATTCAATCTTGTTATTGTGCAATCCAAGAAAAGAAAAATATTCTATAGGGAATTTGAAAAAAGAGAGCAATATTACCTCAAAGAAGAAGCACTCACATTTTTGCTAACTCTTAGACTTCAAACATATTTCTAAACTTAAGGTTTGAGTTGTCTCAGAAAATAGCCTTTCAAAACTTAAAGTTACTGTTCCAGAATCATATTTATTTGCTACATTAGCTCTTTCATAATGTTATATTATCTTTGTGGTAATGTTGTTTCTCTCACAAACATTCTTAACGTAAGACAGATCATAATACCGTTTAACATGTAAATGTAGCTTAGTAGGGAATAGCTCAGCCTAATTGCTTTCCAAGCCCAATCAAGAAATTTAAGCTAGTAGAGAGCTGACAGTTTCGGAATGCAAAAGATTTGTCTTTACATATTTTAACTAATTAAACTGTAATTATTCAGTACTTTTCTTCTTTAAGCATTTAAAAAACACTTTTCAAGTCAATTTTCTGAAGTGTAGAGCAGTAAGTGATCATCAGCCACATTTCTCGAATAGAAAAAGTGAGGTAATATCATGTATTGATGGTTTTCTTTCTGTATTTTGTTTATATTAACATAGCTGAAAATTTCCAACAGACATTGTAAATGCTTCAGGGAGTATGCATTCAATTACTTCCCTCACACCTAGAAATTATTTCAAAATGGATGTCACATTTTTAAATGAAACTATTAGAAAAGTATAAATTATTAATGAATACAGGTGGGAATTCTTGTTAGCATGAGTAGCCATAACCTTATTTTGTCACAGGGATGTTTAGGGCAGTTGCTGTTGGTCTAGGCTTATCATGTGTCTGACCCTACCATTAGGCTGTGTGTGTGTGTGTGTGTTTTTTTTTTTTTTTTTTTTTTTTAATTGGAGAAATTGAACAGAAATATGCTATGTATTATAACAACATTGATCTCTAAGTCTCAGGTTGCTTGGAGATCACAAATTTAAAAACACTTCACAAATTAAGAAGGAGAATGGAGGTTTCTCAAGTACCAATTAAGATACATTGTAATTTTCTTATAACATGTTTTGTAGCTGATATGGTTTGGCTATGTCCCCACCTAAATCTCATTTTGAACTGTAGTTCCCATAATCCCTATGTCATGTAAGGGACCCAGTGGGAGACAATTGAATCATGGGGGTGTTTACCTCCATGCTTTTCTTGTGTTCGTGAGTTCCTTCTCATGAGATCTGACGGTTTTATAAGGTGCTTTTCCCACCCTTCATTTTGCGCTTCTCCTTGCTGCTGCCATGTGAAGAAAAACATGCCTGCTTCCCCTTCTGCCATGATTGTAGTTTTCTGAGGCTTCTCCAGTCCTGCAGAGCTATGAGTCAATTAAACCTCTTTCCTTTATAAATTATCCAGTCTTGGGTATATCTTTACTAGCAGCATGAGATCAGTAGTTATTCTTTTATTTAGGAAGAAGTCTTTATCTGATTCTAAATCATTTATCAACTATAAGCTCTTGTTTCAATTCAGTGTTACTCGCTACTCTCCTCACTATGTTGATGAGTGAAATGCTTCCATATATGTATAAAATATTTCCCACTTTAAAATTGGCTGAATAAAAACAATTATCACCATAAATATAGTGGCCTATATTCTAGTAGCAAAGTAAGCAAGTCTTTCAAGCAGAGGAAGCCTTCAGAAGTGGTATTAATTAGTGCTATTTTGACAGAGGTCAAAGAAGATAAAAATATTTTCTCACCTACACAGGAGGTTTTGTAGTGTCAGGTACATTAGTGGAACAATTGTAAGTAAATTTTGAATAGTTCTTTTGCTCTAACATGATGAAATTGCTTTTAATCTTCCATTACAATTGCTTGGTATCTGATTTGCTAGATGAGCTTCAAAAGAAACAGAATAAAGGAAATAGGTACAAAAGGAAAAGCGGTCATAGTGAAGGTTAGATTAGAGATGCAGTTTGCCTAACTCCATTTTCTGTAGCTAGGGAATGTTTACTTCAAATAACGTTGATTGAAAAATTAGAAAATACTATTACAAGATTGCAAACTTACATGTATTTAATTGTAAGGGAGGTCATATATAAATTTCTCTAGGTTTTTTTAGGCAACTGTAAGTTACATCTTCATTCTCACTTTTTAAAATAGTAGTCCTATTTTAAATCATTATAATTGGAGAGGAAATTATTTTCTTACAAAGCATAACATTAATAGTCCTTGGGATATTGTGTTGCTTTGTACATTAGAGATAGTGAAAATAAGTCCATCCTATTGGAAAGCGAATACAGACATATGAATCCACTGTTATCCTTTCCTAATAATAATCACTCCATATAATGTTCTTTGGAATATTATTCAACTGTTACTCATTTTTTAATTAGTGAGGTCAAATCTTTATCCTCAATAATTAAGTAAAACTCTTCTCAAATTACATTAATTAAAGTAAATCCTGACATTGATTAATTCATTCCAGTTGGGTTAAAGACTACATCCTTATTTAGCATGGCCTTTGAATATTTACAAAACACAATGTTTACATGATATTCATACACATTTAATGCATTTTAACTCAGTTGGTTTTTCAGAAAATTAAGTCTGACTTATTTTTCAGTATTAAGAACATTACTTATAAGAGAAACAGTTTGTCTTGACAGAGGTATTTCATATTTTACATAACTCTTCTTCTATTATTCCTTTGAGGTTACCTTCTTTTCATTTTCCCACTTCTACTTTTCCTCCTCTTCTCTCTTATTTTCTTCTTCTCTTGTCTGTCTCCCTTCCTCCTTCTCTCTTTCTTCTCTTTCTTTCCCTTCTCCTCCTCCTCTTTCTCTCTTTCATCTTATTCAGTTATCAAAATAAACAAAAAATAACCGTGTTTTTTCTCATTCATACATAAATAAACAGTTAAATGTAAGTTACTCCACTAAACTAAACTGAAAATTATTGTAACGTCATACCTATTTTTCTTAAACTAAAATATTCTGCATATCTAAACTGTTATTATTTGACTAATAATCCATGTCAAAGAAAGAAAAGGAAGAGGGATTAAGGAAGTGATAAACTTGGTTCATATTAAATATTTTATTGAACAAAAGTTTTAATCACCAGCAGTGAAAAAGGCACTACATTATGGAGTGGAAACTTCATAAGTCAGAAGCTGTATTTATTCTGTGGACATTCAAAAAATGAAACTAGAACTCCAGACTGTGTTTAAAGTAAGGGGAAATTAGGATAAGAGACAAATGCAGACCATTGAAATGGAGTTAAGTCCAGGTCAGCAAGAGCATGTTGGCTAACTTGGGTCTAAGTAGCAAGCACTGACAGCTGATCACTCAGCAAGCACTGACAGCTGATTTACCCTTCACTCAGCAAATCATGGAAAGCCTTCCCTATAGTTTCACTTCAAATATTTATTTATTTATTTGACATGAAGTCTCCATCTGTTGCCCAGGCTGGAGTGCAGTGATGTGATCTTGGTTCACTGCAACCTCTGCCTCCTGGTTTCAAGTGATCCTCCTATCTCAGCCTCCCTTATAGCTGGGATTATAGATGTGAGCCACCAAACCCAGCTAATTTTTGTATTTTTAGTAGAGATGGAGTTTTACTATTTTGGCCAGACTGGTCTTGAACTCTGGACCTCAAATGATCTGCCCACCTTGGCCCCCCAAAGTGCTGGGATTACACACATAAGCCACCATGCCCGGTCTCACTTCAAATATTTAAATTTGGAACAATAAACATCTGGATAAAATGGTACTAAGTAGGCATACCTAATATAAATTCTAGGTTCTTTTAAAAATATTGATTCACAAATGAAAATATATACTTGAAATGTCAGTACAAAATTAATAAATATTCAGGTAAAACAAACAATTAGAAGAACTTTGGCAAGGAAGAATATTAAGTTGCATTTTACTTTCTAACTAGATAATGTATGGCTGTAGCAGAGTAGATTTTCTCATTACTTAGTATACACCCACATTACATAATTAAAACCTAGGCACTTCAAATTTAGCAAAGAATAAATGTATTTAAGTGCAGATGAATCTGGATAATCAAACAGGAGAATGTGGAAGAAAAAAATTACCTACTATACCTATAGAAAGGTTAAGTTGATATCTATATGACAGTAATTCAAGAAAAGGTGCAATACAAGGGAGAGGGAATATTGGCCAAGAATACAGATGAAACATGAAATTTTAGGAAACATCTGTTTGATGTGCTCAAAAATGACTCAAGAGCATATGGCAACACCAAAAGTAACACCTGCAGAGGATAACATGCAGAGGAAAGGAGGGAAAATTATTTTTTTAAACTGGCTGATATAAATAAAAATATGGCAGACTTTATACATTTATAAAATAAAAAGAAATAACAATTACTGGAATATGGACTTTAGCCAAAAAACAAATGATTTCAAATAAAGATATTAAAGATAATGAAGTAAGCTTAATTTTTCTGATCATTTTTTATAAGGTTAACAATTATATAAAGAAGTAAATGCCTAAAAACATTTCCATGTTACCCACCAATTATCTGAAAAACATTGCAGACTTCTTGCATCAAGGTATTTAAAGACAATTTCTGGTCAGTTGTTGCCTGACCACTAGTTTACACTGACCCAGGAAGGACACTCGGAAGCCAAACTTCAACCCAAAAACAAGAAACAAAAAGCTGAGCAGGCAGTTCAGTGTTGACTCAATGAGGAAAGGAAGACTTTGAAAAATCTATCCTGACATAATGGAAAACAAATCATCAGGGAAGCCACACCTGCAGAGCCCGCCGTCCTGGGGGATGCCACAGTGGGGCCAGGTTGAGTCGTCTGCCGGCAGTGAAGCAGCAAGATCAGGCAGAGAAGGGCCCTGAGGTGGACCTGGGTGCAGGGCGGTGCCTTGCTTTGCACATGGAAGCCGGGTGGGGGTGGGGTGGAGGCCTGGGGCAAGTGGTAGGGGCTGTGCTTTGGGCGCCAGAGGCAGGAAGTGGGAGCAGTGCCTGCTTTGGGGATCCGGCCAGTGACACGGCCACTGCGCCCACCCTGCTACCTGTGCTTTCAGAGGAGGTTCTGTGCAGGACCTCCCAGGGCCATGTCCCTGGGGTCTGCCCTGCATTGGGTGACCACTGAGGCTGACACTCCCGATGGCTGGGCTTGGGACCCATGATCCGCACCTGGATGCTCCCCCACAGGAAGGGCCACAAGCCAGACAAGGGGGAACCCGGGGCTGCCTCTGAATCACAGGGCCAATGGGGCAAGGTTGTGGTGACATCACTTCTGCCCAAAACATCAGCTAGGACCCAGCAAAGACCTGGAGCCCCTACCCCAGGCTGCAACGGGGCAAAGCCAGGACTGCACACCCCACAGAGTCAAGGGGAGCCGGGGTAAGTAGCCGCCACCACTAACACAGGCATTTCTGCACTCCAGGGGGCCCAGGAAGGTCCTCCTGTACCTGCCGGCTTGGAAGTGTCTGCTCCCGCTGCCTGGCCTCTCCTGGCTCCGGCGCCTGCTCTGGTCTTGGAATAGGATTGACTGAGCTCGAACACTGTCACAGCTCAGTCAGGAGTGCAAACAATCTGGGCAGCACTGACACACCAGCCCCCTACCACTTTGGCCCACTCTGAACTTTGGCCACCGTCAAGCATGGGAGTGGAAGCTGAGTGGGAGGGATGAAGGCAGCTCGGTGCTGGCCTGTAAGTGCCCCTTGTGAGCAACCTTGGTTTGAGCAGCATTGGTGCCACGGACTGCAGCAGGAGGCCAACAGGCTCCTGGGCAGAAGGGGGCGAGTCCCTCTTGAGGCCCCACCTTCAGGCCAGCGAGAGCCTGAAGGCTGGGATCCAGGCTGACAATCATGGGGACAGGAGTGGGAACTTGCAGTGCCTTTTCCGGGCCCACCCATGGCTGCCCATGGACCAATCAGCGCTCACATCCTCTCCTCTGAGGCCCATAAAGAAACCCCGGGCTCAGCCAAAGCAGGGGACAGAGAGACAACAGGACTACCAGCTTCAGAAGAGCTACCCTCTCTGCTGAGAATTGCACAGATGATGGGATGACCTACCTGCAAAGAGGAGCTTCCCCCTCCAGGGTCTCTCTCTGCTGGGAGCTAAACGCTCACTGGGACACGCTGGCTGCGGAAAGAGGGTTCCCTCTGAGCTGTTCTGCCCATCAATAAAGCTCTTCTTCGACTTGCTCATCCTCCACTTGTCTGCATACCTCATTCTTCCTGGTTGTAGGACAAGAACTGAAGACCCACCTAATGACAAGGCTAATGAAACTGTAGCACAAACAGGACTGAAACATGCCCCTTGCTCACCTCATTGCAAGCGAAAAGAAAGTGAAGAGAGGTAGAGAAAAGCTGCAGCCCTGCAGGGAGCCCAGACCTGGGAGCTTCCCTAGTCAAGGCTGTAACTCCCTCTATGGGGCCCTGTGATTCCTAGCATCTCCAAGGTTCTGGGGACCACTGCATATCTCAGTGCCAGCTGGGGAAGCTGTTTGTGGTGTGCCTGGTCCAGTTGCCGTCTTCCGGGTGCTCATGCCAGCACCTGGAGCTGCCCACCCCACAGCAGCAGCTGGCATGTCTGACTGCGCAGTGGCTAGACCACAGACTCCATCACACACCCCTCTCTACTCCGTGCCTGACTCACAGTCTCCTTTGGAGGCGTGGGATCCAGGCCTATAGTGTGAGCTGAGCACAACCTGCCAGGCTGAGTGGGCAGAATGAGTCCAGTGGATCTGAGCAAAGGTGCCACCAGTCACAAGTTTCTGGCCAGAAAAGTGACACCCCAAAGATCCTGTAACAGTGTGAGAATGAACTAATACACCAGGGTCTAAAGAAAAAGTTCCAAATGAAATTACAAATAGTATAAAATGCTTTGTGATGATCAAAGCACAACATAGCAAGATTCATGGGATGCAGCTAAATCATGAATGGAAAAAAAATGGATAGCTTTAAATGCCTCCATTAAAAAAAGAAAAAAGGTCTCAATTAATAGACATCACAAGCTTCCACCCTAAGAAACTAGAAAGAAAAACAATGGAGAAGGCTAATTTAAAAAAAAAAAAAAAAACAGCAAGACGCAGAAGATAAGATAATTAGAGCAGAAATTAAAGAAATATAAAGCAGAGAAAATTACAAAATCAAGCATGAAAGGGGGACACCACTGTCGATGTTAAAAAAAATTGAAGGAATTTTAATGAATTAATATAAACAACTTTATGCCAACAAATTAGGCAACTTAAGTCAAATGGATAAATTTCTAGAAAGACATATTACCAAAACTGACTGAAGAAGAAATAGGAAACCTAAATGGATGCATGAGAAAAAATAAAATTCATGAGTGATTTTAAAATTTCCCACCAAGAAAATCTTAAATAGAGATAGCTTTACCGGTGTTTTCTATCAAATATTTACAGAAATGCATATCATTCCCAATTATATAATGTTTTAGGAATTTTGCACTGTTAGAGCTCCAAACATAAAAACTATTATTACTATTAAGGTAAATGATTTTGTAAACAGGAGGTCACTGATGGCTTTTATTTGAAGTGGAGTAGAATCCAGATAAATGATTATTAAAAACCATGATTCAGTGTATGCAGGTAATTCACATTATTTAAGAAAACCATTTCTTTAGAGAACTGAAGTAAATGGATACAGTCTTTTTCAGTATTTCTCTCTAGAAACCTGAATTGTCTAAATGGTAACATTTTATTAGGACCAAATGTTTACTTTTTCTTAAAGAGAATTTTGCAATCCAAAAAAATGATTAATAACCCCTGACATAGAAACAAAATATTTTTCATAATAAAATTTTAGATATTATTCAGAGTAGAAATTCTTTTTTCTGCAAAATTACTGAAAATTCACAACCATTGCACAAGTTCCTCTGATTATTTGCCACCACTATTGGTAATCACAAAAGGATGATTTTGTGCAATTCTTGAAGAAATTTATAGGAGTAGTAATTTACTAGTGATTTTCCTCCCACTGTTTTCCCCACAGATTTATGTGATTATGGAATTCTCTGGTAACTAAAGAAAAATTATGATTATCACCATCTTAAAACTTCCTATCTTCTGTCCTTGAATATAAATTATATTTTCCAAATAAAGTTATCATCATTCATTATTATAAAATTTGCATTCAGTAAGTGATGTCAAGATGGCTTTTGCTTTTCTTTAATCTAATGAAAAATAAATGTGTATAATAAGAATAACCAAAAAGAAAGAAGAAAAGTATTGGTATTTGAAATGAAATAAATAAATCATTAACATGCTATTACTTAGTTAAACTTCTATAAACTCTTGATAATCATTGATTTTTAAAACATTGTTTTCTTTGGAAATTGACTTGCCTTATGTTTCACTGGTGTTATGATTTTGATATAAAATTTTCTTAATATACCTCTATGCTAATAAATTCTCCAGAGAAAAGATATCATTTCATCAAATAAATTTTGCAGTTTTAGAAACAGTCACATCTTGCCAATCTATTGGTTGTATTTGTATATGTAATTACCCTGCACCTGTGTGAAATGATTGTTTAAACAGTTTGTATTCCGAGTGAACTAGAGTCTGCTGACCTTATGTTGATATTACCTTCACTTATTTTTGTACTAAACCTACCTAAAACTTTGGCCTCATAATGAGAAGCATTAGACATAAAATTCCTACTACATCTACCAAGTGGTACATAAGCCAAGCGTGAAGAAGTAGAGTGTGGGTGTTTAATACACCTTATGTTAGAAACCATCTTATTCTCTATTTATCAGGTTGGTACAAAAGCAATTACAGTTTTTGCCATTAAAACAACTGGAAAACTGCAATTAGTTTTGCAGCAACCCAATAAAAGCAAATAAAAATGTTATAACCTTATGACTATTTCAGTGATCATCAACTGCAGAACAAAACTTACTGCATATTTGTATGATCCTGGAAAAAAAATCACAAATAATTTACCAGCCCTATGAATATATTTTTTACAAGTAGAGCTATCACAAGAGTATTACAAGCCCTGGACAAATTGCTTCTGTTGGTGAAATTTTCTTTACATTGAACTACATCTCCCTGCACTTGCGGGAAATTAAGAGGGAGGGAATGCCAATGATCAATTTCCCTTTTTCACTCCAAGTATTTATTATGTTTTATTTATTCTTAGAGTTCATCGAATTATTAGAAATAATAATATGATTCCATTATCCTTGAGAAACTCTTATCTTCTCTCTTTAGTCTTAAAAATGACAGTCTCTTAACCATCTATATCTATATCTATATATATAATATCTGTATATCTATAATATAGATTAACATCTATATTGTAATAGATCTGAAAATACTGATGTGGCACCTTGGATGCCAACTGGGTTTACTTCATCTTTTGATAACAAATGAAATTTTACCTCAACCCCCATTCCACATAGACAGACAACCTGGCAGCATCCATTTAATGTCTCAGGGAATTCTTGAAGAAATTTGTTGTTTCAAGAGGCACAGTGTGTGGTGTCTCTAGGATCTCATATTTACTGGTTGCTGCTGTCTCTTTTCATTCTCTTATCATCATCCAAAGTCTTCCTTTCTTTCTTTTTCTTTAGTCGCTCCATATATGAAAGTTTTATTTTTGTTAAAGTCTGGCAGAATTTTACTTATGATATATACAGTGATATGTTGGTGGCAGTGAAGCCAGGCTACATAATAGTTAGGTTGACAATGCCAAAATGAATATTATACATCTCTATTATTATAAGTTCTTTGGCCATGTTACTGTCATGTATTTCTTTATTATTATTATTATTATTATTATTATTATTATACTTTAAGTTCTAGGGTACATGTGCATAGCGTGCAGGTTTGTTACATATGTATACTTGTGCCATGAGTTTGCGTCCTTTGTAGGGACATGGATGCAGCTGGAAACCATCATTCTTAGCAAACTATCACAAGAACAGAAAACCAAACACCGCATATTCTCACTCATAGGTGGGAACTGAACAATGAGATCACTTGGACTCGGGAAGGGGAACATCACACACCGGGGCCTGTCATATATTTCTTATAAGCCTACTTTCCCAGCAGTCCCCAAAAGCCTGTGGGCACGTTGCTCAGAACCACGTTCCAGTTTATATTTTCTCTGTAATCTTTTCCAGATGATTTGCCCCCATCAGCACATTCTTACTTATTTCTTATTCAGAGCTTTTAGCTCTTAATTTGTGTAGAGGTTTCTGCTTGTCCCTGTTGATTCCTCCTCATACTTTGTCACCTTGCTCAGTATACTGAGCAGCTCATGTGTATGAACTGCCTGCAAGGGCTACTTTGTTGTTTGACATCCAGCTGGCTTTAACCTCTGGGAGACACCAGCAGGAAGTCAAAGGTGGAAGAGAAAAAGAGGAGGGACTCTATTTCACTTTCACCCTATTGGGTTACCATGAGCTTACTATGTCCCTTTATATAAAAAAAAAACTGCTCCTGTAGGTAGCTGTATCTATTCTCCCAAGCTTGACTTTGAAACCCTAAATTTTATATTAAAAATAGCCAATCAAGATTTCTTTCTGAAGGAAAAGAATATTTCTAGGAAAAGACATGTGCATGCAGTAATCATTACATTTTTCTTACTCTGATATACACATCTAAAATGAGTATTTTGTTTGTTGTGTTATGATAATGATAATTTGAAATAAGATATAAAAAAGCAAGTGATGATTCTGGAGAGCTTTGAAGATTTTGACTCTCTTCTGAACTGACAGGGGCGTCAAACATAATAATGTATCTAATGATACCAAGAAACACATAACCCAATATTTGCTAATTACATGAAACTAAAAGCTCTTAGAGAATCAATTTCCAATAGAAAATTTCCCTCAATGGCATACTTTTGTCAGCACCTGGCACCTGAAAGACAGGAGTTGAAAAAAAAATGAGATAAGAGGAAGCTTGAAATTAAATAATGTTATTTTGCTTTAATATAGGGCTTAGTGCTGATTTTAGTAAGTGTATTAGCAAAGAGACTTGTCAAAAGATTAGAGAATTTCTACAGTATGTTAGTTTTCTGTTCTCCTTAACATTACCTCAATTCAGCAGGTTAAGTTACTACAAAACTAGTTATATTTTTATGACTCTAGGACCTTGGCATTTCATATATCCTTTTAACTATTTTGAATTGGTTCACTAGTTTTGCACATGAACATGTTAACCATAACACTTGCATGTATTGATATAATTCAAAGTTGGAACTTGTATAATTCCATTAGTCCTAATATTCAGGTATTAAAAAATCATACTTATGAGCAATGATATGTAAGAAAGAACAAGACTGAGTTACTGAAAAAATTACAACTATTTTCTCTCTACTACTATTGTAAGTACTCCTCTGAACACAATTAGATGGATTAGATGCATGTGAACGAAGAACCCTGGGAGAATAAAACAAGCACTCGATGTTTTATGACATCAAAGGCAAAGCTATATCAGTGCTCATTTCCCTACCTCTGGTTTCTCTGCATTTTGTACTTAAATCCACCGCACCTCACCTGCAGTGCAAGAGAGCTTAATTTCTCAGCTGATAATCATAATAATCAAATAATTAAAACTATTTATTAATTTATTGCCACTTATGTGGTGTGCGCAATGATTATCTTATCTGAGCCTTAAAACAACCCTTCAATATGGGTTACTAATGTTTTAATAAATATGAAGCAACACTTTATACTTACTATTTTTATTTTACTGATGCAATAATAAGACATAAAGAGGTTACTTAGGCCGGGCGCGGTGGCTCAAGCCTGTAATCCCAGCACTTTGGGAGGCCAAGACGGGCCTCCTCGGATCACGAGGTCAGGAGATGGAGACCATCCTGGCTAACACAGTGAAACCCCGTCTCTACTAAAAAATACAAACAACTAGCCGGGCGAGGTGGCGAGCGCCTGTAGTCCCAGCTACTTGGGAGGCTGAGGCAGGAGAATGGCGTAAACCCGGGAGGCGGAGCTTGCAATGTGCTGAGATCCAGCAACTGCACTCCAGCCTGGGCAACAGAGCGAGACTCCGTCTCAAAAAAAAAAAAAGTTA
>NC_045438.1:40337202-40448485 GCF_002776525.5 Piliocolobus tephrosceles
CAAAAAAAAAAAAAAAAAAAAAAAAAAAAAAAAAAAAAAAAAGTTACTTAATAACCATGTCACTCAGCAAGTGACTTATCCTAGGCTTTGGTGAATTGCAATTGATCATTTCTGCTGAGTTCCCATTTGGCCCTTGAAGAACCTTCACTGAACCTGGATAACTAAAAACACTTAAAAAATGTTCCCTTTCAACTTCTCTTCCTTTATGGGCTACATTCTAATAACTGAGTATGATGTTCAGGTCAAGATGATGGACTTTGGAGTCAGATGGAAAACTTCAAATCTTAGCTTTATAATTTTCTGGATTTGAAATCATGAGCAAGTTTGTCAGACCTTCTTAGTTTTGGATTGCCCTTCTGCCAGATGAGGACAACAAAATCTATCTGATGTTTTAAGGCAGGAGTAAATAAGATTCTATATGTTAAGAGAATAGAATACATCTGGTACTAAACAAAACAAAACAAAACAAAAACAAACAAACAAAAACAAATGAAAAACACTGTGTGGTTCTGACCAATTTATCTAGTGAATAATCCTAAACCCCATCTAATATTAAAATATTTCTCTGAACTTCCTGATTTTACCACCCTCTAGATAAACCTGGTGTTCTTACTTCTGTATCTCTTTGCCAGGACAGCACAAAGTAATTTGCCTTGTGATGAAAGCTCCTAATAACAAACACATTTCCCAACAAAAGTTTGTGTGCTTGGGTCTTACTCCCCAAAACTTCACTGCCAGTCACATTTTTCACTGGTATGATGGATGGGCTCTAAAAGTTATTCTACCCATTACTTGAATTAGTATTAAACCAGTGATGTCCTCAAGAGGTTCAAAAGTGGATTCTGCACTTTTCTTTCCATGTTGCGTTCAGTAACATCGTATTGAGAGCTTGAAATCAGCCATGGAAGAAGTGTATTATTATAAGAATTGGCAAACACTACAAATCATGTTTTAGTTTTGTCTTCTTTTGTTTCCTTCAAAAAAATTCAAATAGCTGCTTTATTAGCTCTTCCTTGATTGAAAGTAGTATGCCCTACAGATCGGTACTACTCGAATTGTGATCCATGGACTAATGCCAGTCACTGAACTATTTGTTTCTTTTCTATCTCAGATTAAGTACAATGATTAAGTGTGAGCATTTGGAAACATTTAGAGCATTTTGAAGTTGTCATATATTTATATGCACAATTAGTTTTTGTAATTAATTTCTATTCAGTTTTACAAATGCTTAAGTTTGTAATAGATTGTAAAATAATGCCATTTAATACATTGTATTGTAAAATAAATGCCTATTCATACATTGTATACAGTGTATATAGCACTGTGCTTAAGTAGTCCCTCACTCCTTGGCATCTCTATAACCAGATCACTTTCACCTACTTTTGCCTTGCCATGGAAACTGGAGCTTGTCCAATCCCTTGCTTGTTTCTCCTTCTCACTGTTTAAGGGCCAAAATGACTGATGTCTGAGCCAACTCAAATTACTGCAGTGGACTTTTGTAAGCTCATTTATTTCTCTGTTCTATGAATTCCCTTTTTACTGGGAACTCATTTTTTATGAGGCAAATAAGAACATTTCTCTAATGTAGAAATCTATCTAAGAATCAAAAAAAAAAAGGGATTGGCATGGATAGAAGGAAGAGAAAGTGCTGTTGGCAAATATGGTCAGAAGTAACACTGCAATGAAAGCCTTTGTGGATCTTCAATACTTGCTTGGAAGTTTTGGTGCAAAATGTCTGTATTTTTAAACCCAAACTTATTTTGAAAGCCATAATTTACTTCAAATAACCTACCAAGTATTTTAAAGTTTGTATTTTCCCTAGTCTAAATTTATACAAAAAAAAAAAAGCTTCAGTGTTATTGGAAAAGTCAGAAACCAGAAATGGAGGAAAAACCTTAGGCCAAAGACTCGGTATACTTATCTCCCATACATCCCCTCTGATTCTATTACTGTCGATTTTAACTCTTGGCTAAATTAAGTGAATCTGTTTATATTTAGTAACTGCCTAAGCAGCAGATCTGCACCCTGTCCTCCCCTTGTCACCTTACACCGACTCCTGACTGCATAACCCTGGTAAAGGAAATGAGTATTTATTTAGACTCCATTATGTGGCACCTAGTTTATATTTAGTATTATGTTTAATGTTCACAATTATAAAATAGAAATATTTCTGAAACTGGCCTAATTGCCTCATAGAACTGATGTTTATGGTTTCTTTTGAATAAACTTAGAAATTGACCCTCCGAGTCTTGACATTTGAGAGTTACATTTGTCTGAGTTCCTTTCTCAGGAAATCAGTGATCAGAACTCTCAGATAGTATCAAGGAACTGAACTTTACTGGATCACCACATCTGGACAATAAGATGACACACCTTCACCCATCATGACTGCATAATCGACCACCAGCTTCCTGTTGACAACTTCTCTTCCTTACTCCTTCCTAATTCCTATTTTCCCACACATGGTTGCCTTTCTTCCCTGCTGTGTAATCCCCAAATTTCAGTCAGTTGAGGAGATGGATTTGAGACTAATCTCATCGGCTGCAGCACCAGGTTAAAGCCTTCTTCCCTGGCAATACTCATTGTCTCAGTGATTGGTAAGACCTAGACCAAACCCCTGGCACTTTGGTATGATGATCTGGAATGCATTGCTTGTGGCTTTGCTGTCTACCACAGGCTGGAGGAGCTTAAAAGCCTTTTGAAACAGCTGCCTATCCTGTTAGGACTGGAGGTAGATTTCTGTCTCTCTTTTTGGCCCTGGCACTGCTGGCCCCAACCACATGCCTGATTGCCCAAGAAGAATAGCCTTTGAAATTCAGCATCTGCTTCTGGGTAGTTCGTGAATGTCTTCTCTGGGCCCAGACAGCAGGATCTGCTCCTCTCTATTCGGGAAACTTTCAAATATATTTCTGTTTTCAGGTTGAGCAAGCACACCTGACCAAGAGAGGAAAGCACACTACTTTCTGCTTGGACCCACTTAGGGGCTCTTTAGTAATTGTGTGTGTTTCTGAGCAAGTGAGTGTCTTTTGTGGGTTCCAGACAACAGGATCTGCTCCTCTCAACTTGGGACATTCTGAAGAATTTTGGTATACAAGTTCATCAAGCTCAACCCACGGAGAGGAAGCTCCGTTGTTTCAGTCTGGACACTCTTGGGGTTTGTTGGTTGCTGCAGCAATTGGATTGTATTTTGGTGATTGTTTATTTGTGTGTATATAGCCATGGGAAGCAAGAATTTGATAAGCTGATAATCTCATGTAATACTGTTTGGCCTCATATTCTTTGAATCTGGATAAGTTTGGCCTTTTCATGTGCCTCGTTTTGCTGTTGAATGGGAAAGAGGGATGGAGTTTTGTGTACTCAGGCTTTTATGCTGTTGTTAAAAGCAAGGTTAGGCTTGATTAGTACATGCTGCTCTTACGTGGTTTTGTTTGGCTCCAGTCCTCCTTGGAGTGTGGAGAGTTTTAGCCTTTAAAAATCAAAATGCCATAGAAACTACTTTACCCAAAATTTTGGTTCGCAGCCTTCATTGGATTGCCTATCAGGGCAAAAGAAGATTAGCCATGAGAACATGTTTACAAGCCAGTAAGTTTGTATTGTTATCTCATGGCTAGAGGTCCAAGGTAAAAGTTATTGGATCTTTGTTTGTATGTATGTATACATGTTTAGATGTGTTTACATGTGTGCATATTTATTATTTCATATGTTGTGTCTATCAAATTGGCTTATAAATAAAAGAGTGCTCCTAAGTTAAGTCCAAGCAATTTTCAAGTTCACGTGACTTAAGAAAATCCTTAATAAACAAGCTGACTTTAAAAGTATTGGTAAAATAAAAATTTAAATGCCATTGAAATTGTCAGCATATATTTTTATCTTGGTTTTATATTTGTCTCTGCTAGATATTTTGAGGTGTCAGAGTTTGGCACAGATGATTATAAATCTATAAACCCAGCCAATACAAAAATAATCTTTGTGTGATTTTTTTTTTATAAATAAGACTAATTTAATGTTGTTGGTTTAATGAATACAACTGCATCTGTTGAGTTATTAGTGAAAATACCCATGTATTTAACATTAAAATCCTTACTAAGATGAACACTTGATATTCATAGGTTACAAAAGGGTTAACAAGGAAATGACTAGTTTTGTCTAATATGTTAGTTCTCATAAATGATCTAGATAACCTGTTTTAAAAAATGAAAGAATTGAGTACATGTAAATGAAATAACTTGCAGGTTTACTTTTTGTATAATTTTAAATTTAAAATTATTTTCAATGCTCATTGGGTGTCTGGGTCATTTCTAAATAATAAAAGGTCATGATAGTGGGAAATATATTTCTAAAAATTGTGGAATGTTCTCATCTGTAAAATACTAATATCTGATCACTCGAGATTTCTTACTTACTAGGTTTTTACTAAAATTTAATGTTACTAACAAGATTTCTAGTTAGTATATAATTCTGTGCATAAAATATGCCCAAAAGATGTGTTCTTATTAACAAAAAGAATAATTTTGTCTAATTCAGCAATTATCTAGAGGTTGACTCAAATTATGGACTATGGTAAATTTTTTTCCTAAAATAAAATAATTGGTTATTTAAAAAATTAGGACAAAACAGAAAGTCCAAGCATGTTACATTTTGTTTTTTTCCTGTTTCTCTTTGTGTCTATCTTCATGTACATACAGAGAAAATAGAAAATTGATAAAGTTTAGATAATAAAATATTCTTTAAAAGCCAATAAAAATTGGAGAAATTTGGCTAATTAACATTGTTCATAGTTAAAGCTCTTAACATTCATGAAATTAAAAAACATTATACAAATTACATTTGCAATTTGGCAATCATATTTTAATATAGTTAAGCATAAAGTCAGATTTAGCATGGAGTCAAATTTCACATAGATGTTTGCATTGCTTTGTTTCACTCTGTATTTGCTATTCTGCGTATACTAAAGTACTTACCATTCACCTGTCTGAAATATGTTTCTTAATTGCACGAAGTGTATGGTGGTGGCAGTGGACTTACAGACATTAACTTGCGTATCAAGAAATAAATATCCATCATGTGTTTTTTTTTTTTTTTTTTTTTCAGTCCCTAGGTAAGACGAGCCTCTACGGTAAACTGAGTATGAGAAAAATTGGGAGTTGATCTATTGTTTATCTGCTTTTGCTTCCAATCTTCATTTATTTGATGTTTGTACTCCTTTGGATTTTACTTATGTATACACATATAAAACTATTTATATTTTTTAGTTTCTAACAGAAGGCTTATATTTGGTTCTGTGATTAGTCATTTCATTTCCTATGCATTTCCAACAATTCATCGTTTGGTCTATTTACCTAAAATACCTAAGCTATGTTGGTAAAGCCATTTAAAACCAGATTGACTTTGCTTATCTCTTATCTGTAGAACTGTGAGTTGTTTCCTGGCATAAAAATAAAAGACTTATAAGTTCTGAAGAGAAATAGTTCATTATATATATTTTTTATCTAGAAAAGTAGATAACAGTAGAAATGTTTAAGTGGTGTTTATTTCCACAGTAATTCAATTCTATCAATAATTGGGTTAGCTTAAGATCTTTTCCTTCATGTCATGAAGGAAAACTGTAATGTGAATACTAAGTTTTAATATTCAGGAAAGATTGTCCTTGTCTTTATCGAAATTATATTGATTGGTATTTCTCTCAAACTACTTTAGCTGTGCCTACCATTGTTAAAATTAGGTGACATTCACTTGGATTAAGTAGCAGTTAAAAAAAAAGTTGTTCTAGTGATTTTTGAACCCAAGCTTTTATCAAATATGAGATATTCTATTAATGTTTGGACCCAAGTCTTCTATCACTGTTGGGTTTTCATGTGTGTACCTGAAAACACATGTTGTGCTGGTTTAAAGATTCTAGTGGTAAAAGTTACCTAATCAGCTATCAGCACTATATGTGGAAATCAATCTTAGAAATGTGTAACAATACTTTTTTAAGATAGCTGAACAGAAATTATTGTGTGCTTGTTTTTACTTTGCCCTTGTTTTGTTACGTTATGTACTATTGAAGTGAAAGTAGATTATTCATCCTCATACTGAACTTCCAAAGCTGATATTTGCATTTCCCATTTTTTTTTTTTTTTTTTTTTTATGGAGAGAAGTTAATGATCTTACTTTGATAAGTTGGCCATAGAACCTATCACATTTTTAATGCTTTTGATATAGTTCTGTAACTAGAATGCCAGCAATTAGATATATGCAAAGAGTAACCTAATCACTTTAATATAATAGTTTGAAGTGCTGTAACTGGACACCAAATTACAGTATTTTAATTTGTGACATTGTTGGAGAAAATGATAGGACATTCTGCAGTAAAAATGTCCTATTAACTAATCCTTATGCTGCTAAGTTACAAGGCTTTGATGTCTAGGTTTGAAAAAGGCATCAACTCCTGATAAATTTTGAACATTGATGCCAATCAAAGCCTTGTCTTTAGATGTGGGAGAAGATGATAATAAAAATGAACTGCTTTCATGAGACACAAAGCCAGAAATGAAAACTATTCAATCCTTCTAGGTTCAGGAACTATTGCAGAAGAGGTGGGTGCATGAGATTTTAAGGGCCGACTTTGAGGGACAAAATTAGTTCAGAATAATATCCCAAACACACTGATTTAAGACCAGACTCTAGGCCTGTATGTCAGAATAACAATATTTTCGGAGAGCATTGATCTTCTCTGTAATAGAATATTATAAAATTACAAAAATTATAAAAATATTTTAAAAATGTAGTCAGAGGCTTACTTCATGGTCAAACTACTATAAAATATGAGGTGGTGTTTACTTTTATTTGGATTATATTTAAATAAATGTATTTTTAATGTTTGTCTTAGTATTATATGTGATTCCAGAAATTATCATATGTATTTAATATATGTTGTCAGTTATTATTATGATTATTATGTTAAATTTTTGCATGCCACAGAAATAACTAAATTTCCTTGTCAATTGTGTCTGTCCTAAGACTTTTGTCATCCACAATTCTTTTGCTTTGATTATTCTCAAAAAGCAACTTATAAGCAGCTATAGTCCAAGACTTTCTTTGGGGAATTTCATGAAGAGGACCCTTGAATGCAGGTTTCTGATAACTTTGGAGATTGTACCACTGGACTAGAGAAAAAACTTCCAGGACTTGAATTAAAAGGCCAATGTGTTTATAAAGATTGCTAACCCAATATAAACAGAGCAGGAGTTGATTGTGTGGAATAAACTAATGGAGGAAAGAAATAAATTTTTATAGCTTTTTTTTTTTTAAACATTGCTGAGTCTGTTTTGTTTTTCAGAGCCTGGAGAAAATGTTCTTTTGAGTTATTTATGGTCTTTAACTGCTGAGGAGAGTACACTCTTGTTAGCAGAATTTTAGACATATTTATTTCTCTCTGCCTGATTTATCCAGAATTCAGAAACTATTTGTGAATATTCTGAATTCATGGAACTGCAGTTGTTTGCACAAGTTCAATAAAAATCTATTTTATTTTATACCGAGATACAATTGAAGGAAATGGTCATTTTCCCTGGGCTTTGGTTGAAAAGACATGTTTTCAGATATAAGCAGACTGCTTTGAGAAATTAACATTAACTTTATACAGCCAATGAGAACCCCTTAGGATTGGCCTGGCATTTTGTCTACACAGTTCCTCTGCAGGGTTCCTTGTCTGTGGTTAGTGGAGAGCATCACTTTCTGACAGGGCCAAGGAATCTCAAGTTGTTGAGGCCTGAAGAAAAGAGTTCACCCAATTCATACAGGTATCTGAAGGTGCAGAGGGATCGTTGCCTGTGCTCAAGATGCCTATGGAGGTCAAGTCTGATCCTTGGTTCCAGCAAAGCCAATTTAGGAAAGCCTATTTGGACAACGATTATTACTGAACTTTTTGTGGGTAATCGGGCCAAGCATAGTGGGACTGAAGCTTATTCTGCAGGTAGACAGGTCCTGCTATGATTTATCTTTGGTGGAAATGGGGGACTGGAGAAAGAGCAATTATGTTTTAGAAAATTATAGTATAAGATTAACCTCTGATTGTTTATTGCCCATATTCACCCATGATATGTAGAGCTGTCCATACTGCCCTTCCCAAGCATGAGGCAGACAGAAATATTGATGAACAGATTCTCCATGATTCAGGAATTGATAAATAGAAAGGGGGACACTGAAACCAGCTCAGTTGTCCCATGGGACTAATGTTTATGGTCTCCTTTTAATAAACATAGAAGTCGATTACTAGTCTTGAAACTTGAGAAAGTTAAATTTTTCTCATCTGAGTTCCTTTTTCAGGAAACCAACTATCAGGCCCCTCAGATAGTATCAAAGAACTAAAATTTACCAGATCACGACACTTGGACAATAAGATGCAGACCCGTCATCCATCATGACTACCTCATCTAACTACCTACATCCTGTTGACCAAACTCTCTTCTTTTCTCCTCCCTAATTCCTGTTCTCCAACACATGGATTCATTTCTTCTCTGCCATGTAAACCCCCAATTTCAGTTAGTTGTGGAAACGAATTTCAGACTAATCTCCCATCTCCTTGGCTGCAGTGCCAGATTAAAGCCGTCTTCTCTGGCAATACTTGTCTCAGTGATTGGCTTTCCATGTGGTAAGACCAAACTCCTGGTGTTTCAGTAACATTACTACCTTCAATGTATAGTCAACACATATTAAATATGGAGAGATCGCGCAATAGATGACAAAACTAGCATTAAATCAAACTCTTTTTGATTCCACAGATGGTGTATGTTCATCCCATAACTTTATACTGCTTGTTAATTATTCGAACCACCTTAATCAGAAACTTCCAGTTTCCAAAAATTGTCTTATACTCAGGTTGGCGCTAGGTTTATGAATCATATGTTTCATGCTTCTTTGCATATGTCCTTAGGGTAGCCTTCAGTCCTTTTGTAGAGGCCTAATATGACTAACCCCCCAAGAATCTATGCCATCTTGGTTCTAATTAGTTTAGTGAACTTTTAGTTTCTCCGAAAGCAAATTCTTTGTATAAGCAGATAAAGGAGTGAGCAAAAGTTTCCTCTGTTTGGAGATTGCAGACAGAGAGGCACCCAAGTAATGAAAACAACAGTTAACCAAAAGTATAGGTACAAAACCAAACCAAAACAACACAGAGAAAAACTAATATTGCATTGACTCTCGTAGTTACAGCTAAACTTTTAAAAGAATAATATCACTTCATAGCAACTAAAACACTAGCTTTAAAAAATTAAAAGTAACCACCAGGGGCTGAGTACCCTGGCTCACCCCTGTAATCCCAGCATGTGCTTGTAATCCTACTTACTCAGGAGACTGAGGCAGAAGTAGTGCCTGAGCCTAGGTTTTCAAAACCTCAGTGAGCTATTATTGTGCCACTGCACTCCAGAATGAGACTCCATTTCTTTAAATAAAAAAATTAATTCAATCAATCAATAAAAGTGATCTCCAACAAGATCAAGGTGGATGATAATGAGAAATGAGAAAAATCCACTTACCTTTTTAATTGAAAAAATATTCAGCATTACTGTATTTAGTTTTTCTTTTTAAATTAATTGAGAGAAAATGTAGTCAGAGGCTCTAAACATATTCTGCAGGGAGCAAAACAATAATCTATATAAAGATTTTTATTGATATATTATTTACATTTAATAAAAGGTACACATCTTAAATAACATAAACTGTGTTTTCACAAGTGTATACACCTGTATACTGACCCTATAAACCAAGATATATCACTTTTCCTTGGCCACAGGAAGTTTCCTAATCTCCCTTCCCCGGAAATTTCCACCGTTATCAGGAGATAACAGTTTTTGTATCTTCCATAATAAATTAGCTTTGACCGTTCTTGATTATAATATATAGACAGTCAAACTTTGTTGTAACTGTTGGGAACATCAGTATCATGCCCCATTTTATACCAGATTTATTCATTTATTCATTCTTTATCAAAATGTATCTGTCCTTGTTACTGTAACGCCAGGGGTTCAGTGTAAGTCTGGCTGCTCATGCATAGTGAACCAATCACTGAGACAAGGAAGACGGCTTTAATTGGGTGCTGCAGCCCAGGAAATGGGAGATCTGTCTCAAATCTGTCTCAAATCTGTCTCTCTAAAACTAGGGGTTTCTATAGCAGAGAAGAAATATAATAATGTGTAAGAAAACAGGGCCAAGCAGGAACCAGGAAGCAATCATGATGAATAATGGGTCCAACATCTCACTGTCTAGATGTAGTGATCTGATGAGTTTCAGTTTTTTTGATACTTTTTTTGAGAGACCTGAAAATCTTTCCCTGAGGAAGGAATTCAGATAAAACAAATAGAATGTTCAAGCTTTAAGATCAGAATGGTCAATTTCTGTTTATTGAAAAATCCATCTTCAAGTTTATGGACATTTAATGTTTTTCTGCTTTGGCATTATGAATGAGGAATCTATAAACATTTTTGTGTGTGTCTTTCTGTAGATATCACCTTTTATTTCTCTTCATTTAAGTAAGCAGCTATAGAATTTCTAGGTCATATGATAAGTATATGTTTGATGTTACAAAAATCTTTGAAACAGTTTTCCATACTCATGATTTTTACAGCAATTTGTTAAAAAATATTCAATTGGTTTGCAATCTTTCTAATGTACTGTCAAACTTTTTAGCTGTGGCCCTTCTAGAAGATGTGAAATGCTTTTTCATTGGTTTCCCTAATGATTAATGGTGTTGAGCACATTTTCATGTGTTCATTAACCACTGAATTATGTTGCTTTGTGTTTTTTTCATGTCTTTTCTCACCCTTTTTTATCGGGCTGTTTTATTTTATTATTAAGTTGTAGGAAGCAGTCAGATATTCTGGGTATACAAATGCTCTGCCAGATATATCTGTCTCAAATCCATCTCCATGACTATACACACACACACACACACACACACACACACACACACACACACACATACCTGGCAGAGTTTATATAGTATATATAGTATAGCATATATAGAAATATAAAATATATATGAGAAAATATATATAGAAATATAAATATATAAATATCTATATATTTTATATATAGATTATATATAAGATCATATTTATATATATCTGATATATATATATATCTGTTTTCTACCCAATAGACATATATATATATCAGAGAAAATGTTCATTTTACATATAGATATAAAATATCTGAGAGATATGTTTTATATAAATAATGGACATTTCTTTATAGATAAGATATATATTATTATATATACTTTATATACATAAAATATTTGACATATGCAATATCTGCCAGATAATATATACACGTATATATACATACACACACATACACACACACACACATATATAATGGAAATTTTCTTCCAGCCTCTGAAACCCTTTTCATTTTTCTAATGATGTCATTTGATGAGCAGAAAATTTTAGTGTTTATGAACCTCAATTTAGCTTTTTTCTTTTGTATCTAATGCTATATTTTATATTGTATAAGCAACCCTTGCCTAGTCCAAGTTACTAAGGATATTTGTCTACGTTTTTCTCTTCAATGTTTCTGTGTCTTGTTTTTAAATTCAGGTTGGAATTATTCTTTGTGTATCAAATGAAGTAGTTTTTGAACTTCATGCCCTTTCATACAGATATTCAAATGATTCCATGGCATTTATTCAAAATACAGTATGTTCATTCCTCTTCTAAATTCCCATTATGCCTTTGTTCAAATATCTATCCATCATATATATGTGTTTTTTTCCATCAACTATCTATTCCTATTCCTTGGTCTATTTGACTATTCTTACTCCACTACTACATGTTCTTAATCACTGTATCTTCACAGTACATTTTTAAAATCACCTGTGTGAGTCCAGAAATTTAATTTTTTAAACACTGTTTTGATTATTCTTGATCTTTTGTGTTTTCATATATATATATTGGAATAATCTTCTCCAGTACTCCATAATAAGCATGCTTGGATATTATTTTCACTTTTGGAATCTAGGTACAGTTTACATATATTGCATTGAATAGACATTAAAGTCACCAAAAATGAGTTTTGACAAATGCATATGTAACCCACAGCCCTCTCAAAATACAAAACATTTTAATTACCTCAAAAAGTTTGCTAGTCTCTTTCCCAGATAATTCCTATCTCTAATCCAGGAGGTTATCAATGTTCTGATTTATTTCACCATAGATTTTTTTGTCTAGATATTTATATAAATATATGCATGTAGGATGTACCCTTTTTGTCAGTTTCTCTTGCTCACATTATGTTTTGAAGATTTCCCTGTGTTTTTCCTGTGTTTATGATTTGTTCCTTTTATTGGTGGCTCAGGTGTCATTTTATGAATATAACCAATTTTTAAATCAGTTCTTCTGTTAATGAATATTGGATTATTTTCTATTTAATTTTTAACTAATATAGATAAGTTTGGGATGAACATTTAAATAAATTGTATGGATACATGTTTATTAATTAAGTTTTTCAAGTAATCACTTTGATTCATCGGTTTCTATTTTTCTCCGGTATTCTGGGCATTGACAAAATTGCAGGGTTGTGATACACTGTGAGGTTAGCTAACTATAAGGATTTCAAAAGAATTTTTCCAGGAATGGCCTGATGATAAGGCTGGGAGCACAGAAGTGATCTCCTGTCTTTTTTTGGTGTGTTCCAACATCACTCGGAAGTGCAGTGGCAGTAGCAGCTTTGCTTGCCAAAAGTCTGGCACTAGCTTGGAGAGGCCAGCACTGGCAAAACTGTGGTTTATTGAATAGATTAATTGCCAAGATGCTGAGTATCATGTCAGGCATTTTGTAATACAACAGGGTTATAAGCATGGAAAAGGCAATTACAGCCTTCGGGAAAATAATATTCTAGAGACAAGGAAGACTTTACATGAATAATCACCATGCAATGTGACAAGTATAATGATAAATTCTTTACCAGGTATAGTAGTAGAACATGAATAAGTATTTCAGAAATAGTGATTGATTCCTAAAATAGGTTTTAAAGTGTAAGTGGGAATTTTCTAAGCTGAAAGTAGTGCCAGTTGCAGGATTCCAAATGTAATGAAATTAAAACCAAAGAAATGGAGGCTAGAATTAGCATGTTGTGTGCAAACACAATATATATATTTTTATTTCACTTAACATAATTTCATTAACATTCTTCATATTTTTGCATAATCTGTATAATCAACACCTTTAAGAGCTGCAAAATAGTCTACCAAGTTATCATTTAAAACATTTTGAGGATAGTGCATTGTTTCTTTCAAAAGTTATTTCAAGTTTTAGAAATAAAAGATTATTAAAGTTAAATCATATAATGGATATAAAAGACGCTTTTAGGTTTATGCATTTTATTATGTTATTTCTTATTATTTCTTCTCATTATAAAAGGTTTTGTGTATTTATTCTTTATAAATATATAATAGGCAATATTATTCTTACTCAGCAGAATCTTGGTATTTTAAACTGTAGAGGTCATATCAAATATGTTATCCATAAATACATCATTTTTGTGATCCAGTCATTGCTAAAGTGAGAAAAGATTGAAATGAAATTTATATCCTACAAAACCCCCTTCCAAAAAGTACATCTGCTTGTCAAAAAACATGTATTAGTTTTTAACCATATTTTTGTGGTTCAGATACAACAAATAGTGTCATATGTCTATCTACCCAACTATCCTCCTCCATCTACCTTCGAACTATCCTCTATCAATCTATTTATAGACCATATATACATACTGTGTTGAGGTCTTTAATTAAGCAGATTCTCAACTGAAGTTGAAAATATGAATAACCTTATATCCATTCAGCCAATGTTCTCTAGAGACTAAGAAATTTAAGGTGAATGAATGTTTTCTAGAGGTGATATAGTAACTGGAGACAAGAGTATTCAAAAACATAGAACAAGTATGCCTATTCCAGCATACTTGAGAGTTTGTGTTTACCACCAAGTATTTGTTGTTGTTTGATTACATAACTTCATCGAGATAGTTTAAATTGAATGACATCTATTTCTTGTGGAATGAGTTCTTTACACAACTAGAAACTTAATTTTGCGTGCATCACCTATAACTAATATACCATATGAAAGCTCATTTTTAGATATCTATGTGGGCCATTGAAATATCAAGTAATTTTAATCATTGTCTTGAGTTTTCTCTGTTATTTGAAGCCCAAACAAAATTAAATTCTACTTTCTCATTTTGGAGAAGAGGATAAGGGAATGGTCTAGATTATCTTTTGAAAACATAGTAAGTTAATTAGAAAATGAAGGGTTTGTATATATTTATTATTTTTATAAAATCTCTTAAGCTACTAGGATATACATAAAGATGATACAAAGCAAATGAAGTTAGAATATGAAACTTAGAACTTATAAGAAAATGGTAGGAAGGCCACTTAATGCTAAAAACAAAGTGGGCATATAATATTAGTGCTTTGTTTCTCAAAAAAAAAATTATTTTATTTTGTATTTTTATTTATTTATTTATTTTGAGACAGTCTCTCTCTCTGTCACCCAGGATGGAGTACAGTGGCATGATCTCGCCCCACTGCAACCTCGGCCTTCCAGTTTCAAGCAATTCTCCTGCTTCAGCCTCCTGAGTAGTGGGGATTGTAGGCACGCCCCATCACACTTGGCTAATTTTTGTGTTTTTAATAGAGACAGTATTTCACCATTTTGGCAGGCAGGTCTCAAAGTCCTCTCCTCAAGTGATCCTCCTACCTCAGCCTCTCAAAGTGTTGGGATTACAGGCGTGAACCACTGCGCCTGGGCTCAAAAAACAAGTGTAATTGACATGCCATCTTATTTCAGTCATAAAACAATCAAATGTCTCCTCTTTTCTGAGTGATTAATGCAAAAGATTGGCTATTATTAAAGTCTTATTAGCTTAGTTTTCTGGAATTAAACTTCGAATTCAGATTTTATTTTCTCATTCTTTAATTTTAGTATAAGGATATTTATATCACTTATGATTTTAAAATATTAAGGCAGTTCTGGACTTCCTTTTTTTTTTTTTTTTTTTGAGACGGAGTCTTGCTCTGTCGCCCGGGCTGCTGGAGTGCAGTGGCCGGTTCTCAGCTCACTGCAAGCTCCGCCTCCCAGGTTTATGCCATTCTCCTGCCTCAGCCTCCGGAGTAGCTGGGACTACAGGCGCCCACCACCTCGCCCGGCTAATTTTTTGTATTTTTTAGTAGAGACGGGGTTTCATCGTGTTAGCCAGGATGGTCTGGATCTCCTGACCTCGTGATCCGCCCGTCTCGGCCTCCCAAAGTGCTGGGATTACAGGCTTGAGCCACCGCGCCTGGCCAGTTCTGGACTTCTGTATGCCTACATGATTCAAAGTTCTTTGTGAAAAAAATTCGCATTTATTGTTAATTATTCTTTTGGTTTGTTTGTTTTGTTTTTGAGACAGGGTCTGGCTCTGTCGCCCTGGCTGGAGTGCAGTGGTGCAACTGATTCCCTGCAACTCCTGCCTCCAGGGCTCAAGTGATCCTCCCGCCTCATCCTCCCACATCAGCCTCCTGAGTAGCTGGGACTACAGGTGCAAGCCACCACACTCAAATAATGTTTGTATTTTTGTGTATAGACAGGGTTTCACCATATTGCCCAGGCTGATCTCCACCTCCTGAGCTCAAGTGAGCTGGCTGCCTCAAACTCCCAAAGTGCTGAGAATATAGGCATGAGCCACCATGCCAGAACAATTATTCTTAATTCTTAAAGAAATGTGGTCCCACTCACTCTGTAATACTGCTATATAAAAATTTAACTCTCTGATACCAGAAAACTGATGAGGATTTTATGACAACTAAAAATCATCAACAGGTAACTCTTCTTTCCCGAAACTACTATAACATGCTACAAATTATTAATAAGTTGAGCAAGCAGCCCTGGATTTGAGGAAATTATCTGTGATTCTTAGCAGTAAAAGAAAGTCACAGAGAGTTTTAAGTAAATGTGTACTGCTATGGATTTTAGTAGTCCACAGTGTTTTTGTTTATTTTTTTGATCATTTGTTTGGTGCCTACCTTATGCTGATTTGTGCATGGTACACAGATGATGAATATGTCCACCCTGACACCAGCACTGGAAGATCTTCATTTCAAGTGGTCACAGACCCCCCTTTTAAGATCTTGCAGCTTAGATAAAATGTACTTTAGAAATGGAGTCTGACTGGCATAATATGGGTCATCATTGGATCCAATTAACTATGGGCAGGAGGAATCATCCAAAATGGTATGATGCTTTTTTGGAAGTTGGAGCATATTAAAATAAATGAAGACATAGAGTGTGGTAGGGAATTGATTGTTTATTCAGAAGTATTAGCGTTTATATTAGAGTTTATCATTCTATATACCTTTCACTTTTGATTCATATTGTCAGCAATACTATAGATAAAAGTAAAATATTTGCTTAAACTCAGCTTTTCTTTTAGATCCATTCTGTTAGAACTTTTCTCTCCCAGCAAGTAAAGAAACACGACAGTAAGCCTTTGCTTGGCCTAGCACATGATGCCTCCCTACATGCAGAGTGAAGCAGGGCATTGGATGTGTTAACACCATTCAGAATAATGTTTAAAAACACTCATCATTTATTTTACCCTATAAGAAAAAGGCATGTGTATGTATACTTGACCACATGCTGTTTTGTAATAATTTTCTCATGTCATTTTTCCTCTTAATAACTCAGAAGCTTTTGTCTCAAGTGCTACCTTCCATGTTTTAACAAATCTTACATAAAATTCTGAGTCATATTTATTTTAAAAGAGGAATCAATAATAGTTTATGCTTGCCTATATTGCATTTTATGAAGTTTGTGTTAGGTAATAAACATAAATGTACATTTGTTAATAATATTATATTCCATGTGAATATATTTCAATTTAACTATAATGTAGCAATAATACTCATGAGAACTCTCAAAGATACACCTACACAATTGGAAATGCACTCTTTAGGACTGGTAAAGGTTTTTTCCCTGACAAAAAGAATGATCCTGAAAGTAAAAATAAAGAAAAATAAAACTATACAATATCAAAGCTGCACTGGACATTGTAGTTCCCAAGCATGAATGTAATTAGTCAAACATGATCTGTTTTACACAACTTGATATACTCTTCTACTAATTTGGAAGATTGGAGGTTCATGCATCTTCTCTTATCTTGCTATTTATTTTTATACTCCGATTTAAACATAATGCATGGCAAACTGTTGCCAAGGCCTGTAAAAAGCATCAGATATCTGAAATAAAACAAATAGTTATTTATTGAATTCCAAAATGGCCACAATAAAAGAGGAATATTTTCTTTACAAGTATCACAGTAAACTGTCCCCTCTCTAGTGTCACTTGTTTACATTATTTAAGATAGCTTTCAAGGATTCTCAAGGTTAAAAACAATAAATAAGCCAGTACCATAAATAAATAAAGCCAAAAAGAAACAATTTTAAAACAACATAAAAATCCAAATCTAAGATATGTATTTGGGTGTATTAAGTAGAGGACTATTACAATTACTCATTTTTTGTTTTTGTTGTTCACATTAAAACAGTTGCCGGTATAGAAACTATGAACGGATTTTTATGAACACCAGTAATTATTCTCCTATCCATACTATCTCTTTTAAAACTACTCATTGATAGAGCCCCACTTCAAATGATGATGGAATATCTTGTAGAAGAGCAGTGTTTCCTCTAAGAACAACTAGATGTCTGTATTAATTTTTTAAAGGTGTTTACAGCTTTGGAGAGCTGAGACAGCCAGGACTTGAGGGGACAGAAGAGCATAAAATGGGAAGCTCATTAAAGTGAGTTAAACCTCTGTGCTACGTTTTTGTCCCTGAACCAATTGGTAACATTAAAGTTTTTCAGGACAAGATGAATTCAGCAGAAAGCATCCTAGATGGAGAAAAGCTATCTGGGTAGAGAACAATGGGAGTTTGGAGATGTCAAGACAAGATGAACTTGAGGTGCTAAGATGCCAGAGATGAGGGAAACCTAACGATGTGAGTCTAACACTGTCCTAGTTTTCAGCATGAAGCATTTGCCTTTTGAAGCTATGCAGTGTGAATTTTAGAAAGCAGCTGAAAACCCGGTTGCAGTACTTGAATTACCAGAAAGACAAAAACTGTAGTTCACAATCCACCTGCTTAAACACCACAACAGACTCAATGCAGAACTTAGAAGGATACACCAAAGACATGGTTGTAAACTAGAGGTAGAACATGCAAAGTCAAAAGACCCCTTAAGAGAATGACAAGGCACATCACAGAAGGGGAGAAGATATTTGCTATACCTGTATGCAACAAAGATACTACATTCCGAATGTATATACGTTCCTGTAAATCAATAACAAGATAACCTAACAGATAAAACAGTCAAGAAACATAATTCCACATTACAAAACAACAAATTTTTTTTAACTACTCAATAAATACCGAAATAGGTGTTAAAGTTTGTTAGTCATTAGGCAAACGAAAATTAAAACTATAACAGGATTTTGTTAAACATCTCCTTCAGGAATATTAAAAAATAACAAACATTGATGAGGATGTAAAGCAGTTAGGAAGTTTCAGAAAGGATTTAAACTGGTATAATCAATCTAAAAATTGCTTGGCATTATCTCTTAAAGATAAACATACTTATTTCTTATGAACCAGCAATTTAGATCCTAAATGTGTACTCAACAAATATAAGTGCATATGAACAAGAAAATATACAAGACTTTCATAACATCACTATATATGAAAGTCCTAAACCAGAAACTATCTAGAAGTCTATCAACAGGTGATTGTATAAATACTTTGGTATATCTATATCCATGGTTCTCAACTGAGAGTGATTTAGTCCCACAGAAGGCATCTGGTGATGTGAGAGATATTTCTCATTATCATAATTATTGAAGAGGTGGGAGGAGAACAGTGTTACAGGCATCTAAGGAGTAGAGACTAGGGATGTTGGGATGTTAAACATTCTAAAAGGTACAAAATAGGCCCCAAATGACGAATTATGAGGTCAAAATATCAATAACACCAAAATTAAGAAACCATGATTTATACAATCCAATATTATATTGTCCTGAGTATTGACAAATTGATGAGACATGTGAAACACCAACTCTTCAAACATACTGCTGAGGAAAACAAGACAGCGGCAAAGTACATATTTTATAAGTCTACTTACGTTCTACTAAAAACCTATCAAAACCAATCAATTCTGATAGAAAGCAAAATGCTGGTTCCCTCTGTGGTGGTGTAGTGATTGAAAGGGTATAAGTATTCTATTACGGATTGATTTGAGTGTTGAGTCCCTGGGCATATTTGCTTTGTGAAAATTGCTTGAATTAAATAATTATGATATGTATTTATATAATATTTCCATGTAAATTTAACTAAAATTTGTCTTTGAAACTCTAGCCTGTAAGATGTCATGGGATGTTTAATATCATTAAGATTTCATGTGTATATATGCAGTTTGGAATAACCAACAATTTCAATTTTGAAAAAGACAGAATGTTATTTAAGTTGAAATAGAATCATGAAAACACACGACATTTTTATTTCTCAGGGCTGTGTGTACGTGTTTGTGTGTGTAAGACATTGTCAAGGAGGTGTTTTAGCACAATATTTTAAAAAATTTATTTTAACTGCCTTACCTACTTCTTCTTTCAAAGCCAGTATCCTTCAAAACGTTTTTCATTTCTTGAAAAGTAACTTAGCTTCCACAAGAATAATAAAATAGACAGTATATCAGGATACCCTACGGTGAAACACCATGGCAACAGATACTTGGGCTGAATCTTTCTGACCATGGGCAAATCTGCCCAAGACTGTCAAACCCAGTATCTCCAAATTGCCATTCAAAATATGAACGTTGCAAGAGGAATAACTTTCTGTCGTGGTCACACATTTACTTAAGATAAATAACCAGCTATCGTGAATCACGGAGAAATCACCTGATCAAGGATTGTATGTACGTTGAAGTAAATATTAAATATAAAGCATTTGTAATTTTATTAAATTACTATAGAGTAAAACACATCAGTTAAGTGAATCAGTATGAGATTTTTATCTAGTTATATTAGTTTACAAAGTTCTGACAGAACAAAGATTAGAGAATTAAATACTAGGTAGTAATTGACTCTATATGGTAATAAATCTACCAGTATAAAATGTGTTTATATACATTGTTTAACTTTAATATTCATCTTCTTCAATTAAATATACTGAGATACGTCTTCCTGTTGATTGGCATCACTTATGTTTCACTACCCCAGGAAGATTTAGGACAGATGGTCGGGCATGGTGGAGAGATTTGGTGAAGAAAAACTGAAGAGGGGAAAATGTAGAAGGAGAGACTAGGGAAAGGAAAAGGAAGTGTGATGGTTAATTTTGGGGGTCAACTTGATTGTTTTAGGGAATGCCTAGAGAACTATTAATGCATTAATTACTTCTGGATATATCTGTGAGGGTGATGGAGTCTGTGGACTGAGTGAAGATCTGCTCTCAATGTGGGAAGCACCATCTGATTGGATGGTGGCTTGGAGAGGACAAAATAGGAAAAAAAGGTCTCTGCTCACACTGTCATGGAGCTGGGACTCTGTCTTCCTCTTGCCCTTGGGCATGAGAATTTCAGGTTCTTTTGCCTTGGGAATCCCGGACTTACAGCTGACCCCCCATCTCCCTGCTCCCCCTCCCACCCAAGTTTTTCAGGCCTTCAGCTTCTCTGCTTCTGAGGCTTTGAGATTTGGACTGAGGCTGGCGACCCGCATCCCAGGGTCTCCAGCTTGCAAACGGCTTGTCGCGAGACTCCAGTCTCCATAATCCTATGAACCAATTCCCCTAATAAATCACTTCACATTTATCTTTGTATCTACGTATCTATCTATCTATCTATCTATCTATCTATCTACCTACCTACCTACCTACCTACCTACCTACCATCTATCTATCCTGTTGGTTCTGTCTCTCAGGAGAACCCTGACTAATACCCAAAGTCAGTTCAATTGTAAGAAGGAGAAAGAGGAGATGTGGAAGAGGGCGCAGTTGAGGAAGAGCAGGGAGGAGACCCAGGATGGTCAGCACTGTATTCCTAGCTTCCCTTATGAATGAGACAGTCCCCATGGGAGGAAATTCTGACAAATGGAGTTTTAATGAAAACGCTCTGTGAGGATGTGATATTTTCCTTTAAATGTAATTTAAAAAGCCTTCTTCTGTTTTCCTGAATCCTGGAATAATTTTGTGAATGGGAGTCACATACAATAGAGAAGATACAAGGGGTTGAGAAGACAAAGGACTAAGCAGCTGTCACAGCAACCGCCATTGCTATCCTTCAAATGTTTTACATCAGGAAGAAAAAAAGTCTATACTGTTTATGCCACAGTTTTCAGGTCTTTCTCACAGCCAAACGTATCCTAACTAAAATGAGGCACATTTCACCTCTCTTGTGCCAGATATAGAGCTGGAAACTCAGGATACAAAGGGGACTATTGAAATCTGGAGACTGAGGATTAAATATTAAATCTAGTGGAATAAATAGTCATCAATGTTGCAGTCTTACCTGCAATGTAGAGTGCTGTAACATGAGGTCTGGTAAAGCTTTGTCAGGAAGATGAGCCTTGAATGGACACTTGTCTCAAAACAGGCCTCATGTCAGAAAACACAAACTCATTGAATACATAATTTATCTAAATGTAAGCAGTTCTTATGCCAAATTCATGGAATCTGTATATGAGAGCAATATAGGACAAGCAGTAAGTCTACCTGGTTTAGTAAAGGCCAAATACTGAAACACTTCTAGAATTGATCTAAGGGATTTTAATTTGTACTCTGTCCTATATGCAACAGAGAAATATTTGAAGAGTTTTGAGTATTGGCAATGAGTTGATTATGTATTTGTTTTTATATAATATCTGGAAAGGTGGATTGGAATAATGAGATGGGAAATAGGAAACCCAATTAATTCTGAAATAAGACATGGAAGATAGAGAACGCTGCATAGAAACTGAAGATGATAATTGTAGAATTAAGAAGTTCTTTTCCTTTCTCTAACTTACTGGAATATGCTTACTGAAGCTTCTCATTGTTACCTGAGTATGGCCTGTCTCTGTTTGATGCTGCTGTCTCTTTTAAAAGCACTAGCTATAGTTACGGATTAAATTCTAGCCTCCCTGCTCTTTCTAAGGAATTAATTCTTGAGCTTCTCGTTTTACATTATTATTCCTTTCTGGGTGATTTCTATCACCTCAAAGATTGCAACCACCATCTATATATTACAGTATTAGAAGTCTATGAGCATATACATATCAGCCATAATAGAGATATTATGAAATGATTTAATATTTCCATATTTAATATTTGGGCAAAACCAATAATGAAAGAACACTGTACCAGGACAGAGATACCTTAATTTGCCAAGTTATTAAATTGAAAGTGTCTGCATCGTAAATGAATAACTCAGCACACCTGGGTATGTATCAATTAGCTTAAGAAACAGGATGTTGGCAAATTCCCAGAAGACTATTTTGTGCTCTTCCACTCACCATTCACTTCTCCACACCAACAAAGATAAACACTATCCTGACTTTTGAAGATAGGTTTATTATTCTAGTTTGAATATTTTATGTAAACAGAATAATACAAAATATACTTCTTTGTGTCTAGCAACTTTGCACAATATTTTCTTTGAGAGATTCGTTTATATTTTGTTTACTCATAAAACACATATTGTTATTTTTGGATAGTATTTTGTTGAATGAACATACATTTATTATTCAGTCTCTTATTAATAGGATTTTGGACTAGCCTAAGTAATGCCATAAAAAACATTTTAGTGGCCGGGCGCGGTGGCTCAAGCCTGTAATCCCAGCACTTTGGGAGGCCGAGACGGGCGGATCACGAGGTCAGGAGATCGAGACCATCTTGGTTAACACGGTGAAACCCCGTCTCTACTAAAAACTACAAAAAACTAGCCGGGCGCGGTGGCGGGCGCCTGTAGTCCCAGCTACTCCGGAGGCTGAGGCAGGAGAATGGCGGGAACCCGGGAGGCGGAGCTTGCAGTGAGCTGAGATCTGGCCACTGCACTCCAGCCTGGGTGGCAGAGCGAGACTCCGTCTCAAAAAAAAAAAAACATTTTAGTAGGCGTGTGCTGGATATGTCTTTGGTGATGTCCCCAGGAGTGAGTCACAAGTTATGCATGTGTTCAGCATTAGTAAATACTGCTTAAGGGTTTTGTGAATTGTACAAATACTTCTATATACCCCTTCACTTGAAGTCTCTGACACTAATTTCTTACCAATTTGGCATTATCTGTTTCTTCATTTCAGCCACTCTGGTGGATGTATATAAGTACAGCATGTTACTTTTGATTTGCATTTTTTGATGACTAATGATGAGTTGTGTTAATTTTCTTATTAATTTGAAAGAGATCTTTATACATGGTAATAAGAATTCTGTATCATATATATGAATATATAGTGAATAGCACCTCCCACTCTACGGGTTGCCCTTTCACCATGAAGTATATCTTGAGGAACAAAAGTTCTGCGTGTATAATATAGTTCATTTTATTAATTATTTTTCTTTTGGTCAGCACTTGTATGTCTGGTTTAAGAAACATTTGCCTACCTCAAGTTCATCTAGAAAATCTTCTATGTTTTTTCTCAATGTGTTACTGTTTCATAAGTTAAATCTTGATCTACATTATGTTGAAAGTTGATTTTCATGTAAGCAATGAGAATAATACACTGCATTGTCACTGTTATCACACTATATGGAGTTGTATATGATTAGGTCTGTTTCTGGACTCTATTCAACTTTATAGTTCATTTTATCTATACTTTTCTAATTAGTATTGCTTTATAATAGATCTTCATATCTGGAAGTGGTCCATTTTTACTTTTTCTTTTCCTGATTGCTCTGGGTATTCAAGACTTGATATTTCCTGCTACATTTTATTTTCCCCTGGTCAGTTTTCACACACACACACACACACACACACACACACACACACAAATACACACACTGAACTGGCAGGGATTTTGAACTATGTTGAATATATTCATTCATATTGGGAGAAATTACATCCTCAGAATATTGTGTTTCATATCAGTGAACATGGCATATTATAATTATTTTGTTCTTTAAAATATCTTCCTAATGTCTAGAGCTTTCAGAACAGTCTTCTCTTATGTGTTTTACCAGATTTATTTCTAGGAATGTAATGTTTCTTTGATGTTATTATAATTGATTTTGTATGTTGAAATGCATTTTCCACTTGCTATTATTTTTCTGGAATATGCATATAAAATTGATTTATGTACATTTACCTTCTATCCTTGAACTTTGGTAAATGTACTTCTTAATTCAATTTGTCTGATATTTCTGAATATTTTACATATATTGCATCATTCATAAATAATGCAAGTTGTGTTTCCTTCTCAATGTCATGTATTTCATTTAATTTCGTTGCTTTATTGCACTGCTTTTAACCTCCAATATAATCATAAATAGAAATGGAGATAATGGGCATCTCAATTGCAATTCCAAATTGGATAATGGAGAGGAGATGGAATATTTTATCATTTACTACATTAGGTATCAGTGTTTTGCAGATACTCTTTATCACATTAAGAAAATTCCTTTTGGTCTTTGTACAATTGAAAGTTATGATTTTTTTTCAAATATTGTTGCTGTCTTTAATTTAGTCAGTCTGCTGAATTGTAGTAGATGATTTTCAATTTTTGTTAAACCAAAGTGGCACTGCTGGATTAGGCATTACTTTGTGTCATGACGTGTTATCCTTTTTACTTATCACTAAATTCAATATGCTAATAATATGTTTAGGAATTTTGTATCTTTGTTCATAAGAAATATTGACCTACAATTTTACTTTTTAAAATATTATTTTAGTATTATTGTATCAAGATAATACTTTTCTGATAATATGAGTTAGGAAGATTATACTCAATTTCTGAAAAAAATGTAATATTGGTTTTTCATTCAATATTTATAAAAATTATCTTATGATACTCACTGTACATGGAGTTTTCTTCAAAACAATTTTGAAAGTTTTTGAAAACAACTTCGAAAGTTTTTATTTGTGGATTATATCATTGCTATATAAAGGGCTATTCTGTTTTTTTATGTTGTATAATTTATGTGTTCAAAATGAAAAATTTTGAGTAACTTATCAAATTTATCAGCACATAATATTGATAGTGAGATTTTCTTTTTTACTTCTGATATTGGTCTATTGTTTTTTTTATGGGTTTTTTTTTTTTTTTTTTTTCCTCTCTCTCTCTCTTCTCTTCTGTCTCTTGGCCACTGATGCCAGAAATATGGCAATTTAATATTTTCAAAGAACGAACTTTTAGCTCTGTTAACTATGTCTATTATATGTCTATTTTCCATTTCACTAATTTCTGGCATTTAGTTTGATTATTCCTTCCCAGTTTATTTGAGCTTACTTATTCTTTTTGTTAGCGTTTATAGTGACAGTATAGGTGATTTATTTTCAACTTTTTGTATTTTTTAATATATGCATGTATACTACAGTATTCTTTTAAGTATTCTAATTAAATCTTACAGTCTTTGATTGATCATATTGTTAATAATCACTTCAAATTATTTACTAATTTTCACTGTAATTTCTTCTTGGACTAATGAGTTACGTTAAGTGTTTCATGCAAATACTCAAATACTTACCTATTTTTGTCTTTCAATAATAGAACCATAATTTAATCCACAGTTTTCAGATAACCTATACTACATTAATTTAAATTTTTTATTATTTTGCAGACATTTATGACCTAATAGATAGTGAATCTCGAAAGATGTAATATATGTATTTCTAGTTATTGATTGTAGTGGTCAATATATGTTACTGGATCAAACTGGTTAATTTTTCTTGTTCGATTCTTTTTTTTTTTTTTTTGAGACAGGGTCTCGCTCTGTCTCTCTGTCGCCCAGGCTGGAGTGCAGTGGCGGGATCTCAGCTCACTGCAAGCTCCGCCTCCCGGGTTCCCGCCATTCTCCTGCCTCAGCCTCCCAAGTAGCTGGGACTACAGGCGCCCGCTACCTCGCCCGGCTAATTTTTTTGTATTTTTTGTATTTTTTTTTTTTTTTTTTTTTTTTTTTTTTTTTTTTTTTTTTTTTAGTAGAGACGGGGTTTCACCTTTTTAGGCAGGATGGTTTCGATCTCCTGACCTTGTGATCCGCCAGTCTCGGCCTCCCAAATTGCTGGGATTACAGGCTTGAGCACCGCACCCTGCCTCTTGTTCAATTCTTATATACAGCTAATGAGTTTTTGATAGCTGGTCTATGACTTATGGAATGAGATGTATTGAAATTTCCAGACATTATCATGGATTTGTCTATTTGTGCTTTTCTTTCAGTCAACTTTTAAAAAAATATATGTAATCGAAGCCAAGTTATAAGCAGTATATAAATTTACAATTGCATAACTTCCCATTAATTTGTTATATTTTTATGCAATGTCTGTCTTCAATAATAGCTTCTGTATATCTTTTCCAATCATTTTATTTTAAATGTATCTGAATTTTTAATTGTAAAAATCCAATTATACATGACTGGCTGTAGAGTCTTGTTTATTTTAATCCAATAAGTAATTATTTTTCCCTTTTAATTACCATATTATGTCCATTTATTTCTAATGTGAATACATGCAGTTAGGTTCAATTTCAATACCTTGTACTTGTTTTATCTTTTCCAAATCTATTTTGTTTCCTTATTTGCATTTTTTTATTTTGTATGATCAAGTGTCTATATTATATTTTATCTTGAGTTTGCAATGTTTTACTTATGTTTTTTACCAGATTTATTTTTTTGGTTACCTTGAAATTACAAAACAAACAAATCAAAATTAACAAAGAACATTACCTCATATTTGTCTGTATTTAAATTAGTATGTCTTTTATGATGTGTGCAGTTTTTAAAACTCAGAATTATTTAACTTCATGTGCTGAATATATATAAATGTCCTACAAAATTGTTTTGATTTTCATACCACCAGTGAATTAAAACCAAAAGTTTCCTACACCCTCCAAAATATAGTACTGTGCAATTTTTTATTTTTTGTCAGTTTAATAATTAAATGAGTTTCTTTCAATTTTAATTTGTGTTTCTCAGTGACTTACAAATTTTCTCAGCTTTTCATATGATGAATGTTTGTGTTTTCTCTATTGTGAGTTTCCTATTTTTTTAACTATTTCCTTTTATAATTTTTAACGTTGTTACAAGATGATAGAACTTATTTATGTACTGTTCAAAATATGTACTGTTGAATCAATGATTATCAAATAATATATGAGATACAGATATTATTCAGTATCCATCTTATAAAGCATAATATTAGCAATGCTATTGAAACTGTTTAAGTTTTTTCCATATGCCCTTTCTTTTACTCTGCTTAGAGTTAATGATAATTTTGATTTTTTTTCTCTACCATTTCTTTGCTTTTTTAAAAAATGTGTATCATGGTGTGTATCTCTTTGAATATACCCCATTCAGAGTTCACTGAGTTTTTTTTGGATATGTAGATTCAAAATTTTCACCAAATGGAAAGTTTTTAGCCACTATTTTTTTCAGACATTCTTTTTACCATTTTCTTTCTCTCCTTTCCTTCTGAGACTCCCTTACACATATAGCAGTATCTTTGATGGTGTCCCCCACAGTTCCCTTAAGCTTTGTTAATTTATTTTAGTCAATCTTTTCTGTTGCTACTTTTCAAATGGGATACTTTTAACTACTAATCTTCAAATTTGTCGATTGTCTCTTACGCCTGCTCAAATCTGCTGCTGAAGAATTTTAGTAAAATTTTTATTTCAGCTATTGTACTTTTCAGTTCCAGAATTTCTATTTGCTTTATTTTTATTTTTATTTTTCTCTTGACTGATATTCTAGACTTGTTGGAATATAATTCTCCTGGTTTTATTTAGTTCTTTGTCTGTGGTTTTCTTTAGTATTTTTAGCATATGTAAGACTGTGGATTAAAGCTTTTATCTAGTAAGCCCAACGTCTGGGGTACCTCAGGAATGATTTTGGTCAATTTATTCTTGTCCTGTGAGTAGGCCATACTTTTTGTTTCTCACCATTACCGATATTTTTGTTGTTGAAAATTGGATATTTTGAATTTTACAGTGTAGTAACTCTATAAATCTAAATCTCCCCTTCCCAGAATTTGCTGTTGCTTGTGGATTACAGTTGTCTGTTATTCTGTAACTTTTATAAACCATCTTTGCAAAGACTTTTCATTCCAGTATCTCAGTGGTCATCCAGTGACCTGACAGAAATTTCCTTGAATGCTTGCAGCTAAAAAGAAAAATAAATGAAAAACAAGCAAAACAAAACACAACAAAATTCTCCCGGTCCTTGCTGATTGGCTCTGAGCTAGAACAAGTTGAATACACCTCTGGTTTAATCCTCATTTTCTGCTTATGCAGGTCCCAAAGATCAGTATTTTCCAAGTATGCTTCCAGTCCGGGGTATGCACGTGGTCTCCAGGACTCTCCAGTGTATGTGGGAGTCCTTTGAATTTTGATTCCTCCATGTGTCTTCTTCTCCAGCCTCCTGTTTCCCAAGCTTTTTGTCTGTCTGTTGCTTGCCCCATTTGCTATCCCTTGCACCTAGTAGTTATGCATAGTATACGCCTTTAAATGCTTTTGACCAGTGCTGTCCAAAAGGGTGCTCCAGCCTTAAGAGTTGTCTAAGAGAATCCCTCATAGAGCTGCTGTCAAAATGAATAATCACAATTCTTTGAGAACAGAGTCTTTATTGTTCCCTCTGGCACCAACAAGCCACACCAAAAATATGCATCATAAATTCCACAGCCACTATTGAGCTGGGAAGCAGGGGATAGTAAATGAGTAAAATGACACACCACTATGTTACAAAAATTTAGCATTTGTTTTCTTCATTAAACACTCCTTTGGTTGTTGTAAGTTTTGGTTAGATTCCCACATTCTGAAAAAGTTTATTCTGACAGCTTTCGCCAGGCTAATCGTTTCCGAAACAGAAGAGCAGATCTTTGGAGCTCCAGACTCCACCATTTTCAATGTGGTCCTCCCATTCCTTTGCTTACCATTGTTCTATTTTGTGTGTGTGTGTGTGTGTGTGTGTGTATGTATCACTACTTGCTGTGTAATATTTCTAAGGTACAGATGTATTCTTTTTTACTCAATATTATGGTTTGTGTGATGGCATCTGGGTTGTTTGTAATTTTTATTTATTGTTCAGTTACATTATATTACATTGTGTGACTATTCCACAGTTCATTATTCTATCCTTCTCTCAACTGGCATTTGTGTTGTTTTCAGTGATTTGCTATAACAAATTGCTACTATGAATATTCCTATCTTCTGAAGCACTTTTTCACTAGCAGTTCTCTAAATGTTATATCAAGCTGTTGAATTTCTGAGTTATAGTGTATGCACATTTTTAAATTTGCATGATCATCTCATAATGCACCTCAAAATTATTGTGCCAAATATTCTGATTAGCAGTATTTACTTGGGGAGTAGTAGTTATGGGACAACCGCAATTCTTAGTTATGGAGTGTCTTCTCTGGGATCTGACACACACTCTAGTCACCCTGTATTTTCTCCCATATAATTCATTTAATATCTTCATAGAAAATAAATTATTTGTTCAATTGTTCCTTGACAGGCAAAGACAAATGCCAGACATTCCACAGGTAGTAATGGGATCAATTTTTACTCATAAGGATGGCTATAAATGAATGAAAAAACATGGAAAAATAGATTCTAACAAATTATATCTATGTGTTGCTATATTCCTGAGAAATGAGGATCTTAACTTACAAAATAATAAAAATAATCTATTAAGGTTATTTTATTTACTGAAACAGCTATTAGATTTGATACTTTCAATCTGACAAATAATCCTTTAAGCTATACATAGTATTTTTAGTTTAAAATAGGAAATGTACAATAACAAATCACAGGTATGAGAATTAAGTACCTCGAATCACCTTGATTATTTGTTCATTACCAATTGAAATATGTACCCAATGAAATACTAATTTCCTAATATTTATTATAAAAGCAGTATCTTGTTTATTCATTCATTTAACAAACACTTTTCTTATTTGGCACCTGCTTTATGCCAATGAGAGTTCTAGGCACTTGGGAAATGCACTGAGCTGAAATAATAGGATAATTATTTCCTGTGGAGTTTACCTTGTAGTTGAGAGATATAGACACTAAGAAATGATATAATATATTGGGGTTAAGTGCTATGGAAAGTGGATAGTCAGTGGCAGTAAAGAGAGAGATTTCAGTGAGGTTCGTTATGAAAGGCCATACTGATAAAATGATTTTTGAGCATAAACATACATCATGAAAAGGACAAGATATGACACGATCTCGTGGAAGATTCTTCAAGGACATGGAAACAGTAAAGGCACAGTACCTGAAGTGGAAACACACTTGGAATAAGTGAGAAAGAGCAAAGAGGTGAAAGAATGAGTAAATTATAAAACTCATTGTAGATTTTTATGCAGCTGAATCACATAATTTTACTTATCAAAAAAGATCACTGTCTGTTCTGTGAATATTAATCCTACTGGGAACAAGGACAGAAATAGTCCAGTTAGGAGCTTACTATTGTTTTCTAATTATTTTCCTTTGTGGTGGTAGACATGGAGATAGTGAAAAAATAAGAAAATGTTCGATTTGGAATATTTTCAGATTACAATGCTGAATTGATTGGCTGATGAATTTTATGTGCTGTGTACTAGAGAGAAAGGATTCAGGGAAGTTTTCTGAATATTTTGCCTCAAAAGACAAAATAAAAAATATTAACTATGACTTGCTGAGTTTGAAAAGACTTGGAGAGAAGAACTTTAAAAAGAGAATCAAGACATTTGCTTTCAGAAGTGTTAAGTTTGAGTTGTCTGTTTTACATGTAGGAAATGTAAATTGGTAGCTGGATATATATTTTTGAGTTTAGAAAAGTTTAGACCTGGAGAAAACATAGAGTCATAATTTGAAGTAAGTTCACAGAATGCAGTCATATTAAAAGACTTCATTTTAAACTATGATTGGGATACAAAGTAGGTGTATGATTTCGGAGTTAACTAAACAGCTCCCAGTGGCCAAAGCTGTAGGAATTTGAGCAGTAATATAGTACTGATTATATCCCAGAATATAAAGTAAATAACTTTGAGATAATATATGTGTTAGTCTGTTTTCATGCTGCTGATAAAGACTTAACTGAAACTGGGGAAAAAAAAAAAGAGGTTTAATTGGATTTACAGTTCCACATGGCTGGAGATGCTTCGGAATCATGGTGGGAGGCAAAAGGCACTTTTACATGGCAGCAGCAAGAGAAAAATGAGGAAGAAGCAAAAGTGGAAACCCCTGATATACCCATCATATCTCATGAGACTTACTATCATGAGAATAGGAAGGAAAAGACTGGCCTCCATGATTCAATTACCTCCCTCTAGGTCCCTTCCATCATGAGTGTGAATTCCGGAAGATACAATTCAGTTGAGATTTGAATGGGGACACAACCAAACCATGTCATTCTGCCTGTGGCCCCTCCAAATCTCATTTCAAAACAAATGCGATTTCAAAATCACATTTCAAAACTGATCGTGCCTTCCCAACAGCCCCCCAGAGTCTTAACTCATTTCAGCATTAACCCAAAAGTCCACAGTCCAAAGTCTTATCTGAGACAAGGCAAGTCCCTTCTGCCTATAAGCCCATAAATTCAAAAGCAAGCTAATTCCTTCCTAGATAAAATGGGGGTACAGGTATTGGGTAAATACAGCCATTCCGAATGGTAGAAATTGGCCAAAACAAAGGGGTTACAGGGCTCATGCAAGCCCAAAATCCAGTAGGGCAGTCAAATTTTTAAGCTCCAAAATGATCTCCTTTGATTCCAGGTCTCACATCCAGGTCATGCTGATGCAAGAGGTGGATTCCCATGGTCTTGGCAGCTCCGCCCTGTGACTTTTCAGGGTATAGCTTCCCTCCTAGCTGTTTTCATGGGCTGGCATTAAGTGTTTATGACTTTTCCAGGTGTATGGTGCAAGCTGTCAGTGGATCTACCATTCTGGGGGATCTGGATGATGGTGGCCCTCTTCTCACAATTCCACTAGGCGGTCTCCCAGTAGGAACTCTGTGTGGGAGGCTCCAACCCCACATTTCCCTTCTGCACTGCCCTGGCAGTGGTTCGCCCATAAGCACCCCACCACATCGCTGAAGCAAATTTCTGCCTGGGCATCCGGGCATTCCCATACATCCTCTGAAATCTAGGCAGAAATTCCCAAACCTCAATTATTGACTCTTGTGCACCCACAGGCTCAACACCACATGGAAGCTGCTAAGGTTTGGGGTTCCACCCTCTGAAGCCACAACCCGAGCTGAACATTGACCTCTTCAGCCACGGCTGGAGTGGCTGGGACACGACACCCGGCACTAAGTCCTCAGGATGCACACAGCACGGGGCCTCGGGGCTCGGCCCAGGAAACCACTTTTTCCTTGTGGGCCTCTAGGCCTGAGAGGGGTCTCTGACATAGCCTGGAGACATTTTCAACATGGTCATGGGGATTAACATTGGGCTTCTAGCTACTTATGCAAATTTCTGCAATCAGCTTCAATTTCTCCTCAAAAAATTGTTTTTCTTTTCTGCTGCATCACCAGGCTGCAGATTTTCCAAACTTTTACGCTGTGTTTCCCTTTTAAAATGGAATGCTTTTAAGAGTACCCAAGACACCTCTTGAATGTTTTTCTGCTTAGAAATTTTTTCTGCCACATACCCTAAATCGTCTCTCTCAAGTCCAAAGTTCCACAAATCTCTAGGATAGAGGTAAAATGGCACCAGTCTCTTTCCCAAAACATAACAAGAGTCACCTTTGTTTCAGTTTCCAACAAGTTCCTATTTTCCATTTGAGATCACTGCAGCAGCCTGGACCTTATTTTTCATATCACTATCAGCATTTTTGTTAAAGCCATTCAACAAATCTCTAGGAAGTTCCAAACTTTCCCACATCTTCCTGTCTTCTTCTGAGCCCTCCAAAGTGTTCCACCTCTGCCTGTTACCCAGTTCCAAAGTCACTTCCACATTTTCAGGTATCTTTTCAGCAACTCCCCACACTACTAGTATCAATTTACTGTATTAGTCTATTTTAATTCTGCTGATAAATACATACACAAAACTGGGAATAAAAGGATGTTTAATTGGACTTTCAGTACCACATGCCTGGGGAGGCCTCAGAATCATAGCAGGAAGTGAAAGGCAGGTGGTGGTGGCAAGAGAAAAATGAGAAAGAAACAAAAGCGGAAATCCCTAATAAACCCACCAGATCTCACGAGACTTATCCACTATCATGAGAATAGCATGGGAAAGACTGGCCCCCATGATTCAATTATCTCCCCCTAAGTCCCTCCCATAACAAATGGGAATTCTAGGAGATAGAGTTCAGTTGAGATTTGAATGGGGACACAGCCAAACCATATCAATATATAAGTAGATGATTGAATAAACAAATAAACAGGCAAATCTGTGCAGAGAAATTCCAAATAATTTATGTAGATACTCTTTTGTTAAGAAGATGGAACATAACTCACCTTTCATTGTAGGTTGGTTTTAAATAGTGACATTCTTCCAAATGATACAGAATGGAAAGGTAGAAAGATAATAGCTTTAGAACAGAGAAAACTGGCAAATACTGTTTTAGCCAGGTAAGCTTAACATCACAATTGACAAGTCATATTTGCCAAAAAGTACCACTATTTTATAGCAATAGTGGCACCTTCATCCCCCAAATCCATAAGCCCAGTCTAGAAATGAGAAATACATCTGAATAACCCAAATGTAGGGGCACTCTACAAAACCCTTTGCAAAAAATCCTCAAAACTGTTAGTTATAAAAAAAAAAAAAAAAAAAAAAAAAAGAAAGAAAAAAAGTCTAAGAAATTGTCACAATAAGGAGAAGCATAGGGAGGCATGATGACTACATGTAGTTTGGTGACCTGTATGGGTTAAGATAAAGGACATTAAGTAGAAACTGATGAAACCTGAAAAAAGTATAAATTTAGATAATACTTTATCAATATTGGTTCATCAATTGAGAGAAATGTAAAATGGCAATGGAAGACATTAATAGTGAGGAAACTGGGTGTGAGATATATGTAAGTTCTTAGTAATATCTTTGTAATTTTTTCCATAAGCATAAAACTACTCTGAAAAGTTTATTTAAAAAATAAACACTACTCAGGATTGTTCTTTTCTCTTAGTCACAAACATGGGAGAATTCAGTATATATATGGCATATATATGTTGTATATATATGAATAGTCTACATATGATATATACATATAATTCTATGTATATACTACCCATATATATACACACCATATATATGCTATGTGTGTGTGTGTGTGTGCGCGCGCGTACAAATGCCTAAATATCCAGGTATTTCCACACATCTTCCAAAATCTAGGCGGAGGTTCCCAAACCCCAATTCTTAACTTCTATGCACCCACAGGCACATATAATGCTATATATATTTGTAAAGTAACAAGTTGTGTTTATCTTTTGTTTACCCTTTCATTATTCATGGGATATTTTTAATTTTTTCTTTTCTTTTTTTTTTTTTTTTTTTTGAGACAGAGTCTCGCTCTGTCGCCCATGCTGGAGTGCAGTGGCACAATCTCGGCTCACTGCAAGCTCTGCCTCCTGGGTTCACGCCATTCTCCTGCCTCAGCCTCCCGAGTAGCTGGGATTACAGGCGCCCGCCACCACGCCTGGCTAATTGTTTCGTATTTTTAGTAGAGACGGGATTTCACTATGTTAGCCAGATGGTCTCCATCTCCTGACCTTGTGATCCAGCCGCCTCGGCCTCCCAAAGTGCTGGGATTACAGGCATGAGCCACAGTTACTGGTCTAATTTTCTCCTTTTAAACTCTTGCTGCATTTCAAATTTGTATTCCTATCTCAGTGTATACATGGATGAAGTTGTATGTATATGTGTTGATAGAATTTTTTCCTTGAGGATTTTGGATTTTGTGACTTCAAGTACTATAACTATTTTGTAGGTAGAAAAATATATCCTATCATGGAATTCTAGTAATTTAGTGATTTCATTGTTTTGTACATTGAACTCATTGTTCCAAGTAGAACTTACTCTTAAATGTAAAATAGGAAAGAAAGGCATTGTTTTTTCTGTTGCTGACTAAGCAGTTGTTGGAAAGCCATTCACTGAATATAAAAATAATTTCACCATTAATTTTAAAAGTAATATTTACAAAATACTAAATTGCAATTTTTTTAAGTAAATTTTGTCTTTGAACTGCACCTGCTCTCTTTCAAGTAAGCATTAAGTATGTAATTGCTTTTGAAAAATAGGCGAGATTTTTTAAAAGAATGAATAGCATCTGTATTTACAGAGATACTGAAATGAAATCTACCAAAGATTGACAAGATATTAAAGAAAATATTTTTTTAAAGACTAGACACTGCTAGTGTCTAAAGCACTAGCAGACTGAACAGCAGGCAATTAAATTTTTAATTTTAATGGATTGGCCTATTCTTTGCCTCCTCCTACAGACCGGTGCTTTTTGAATGAAACTGTTTCTCCTTTTCCATTATGTGGAACTATGTTTAATAATAGAAGTCAAACATGAGAAGAGGGGGTAAACAATTACATATTCATGTGTGTATATATAAAATAAATTTGATTTGAAGCATATGTTAATCCCAAGAACATATTTTAAATCACCTGCATGTTCCAATACTTACTTGAACTAGTGAATATACACAGTAATTAAGCTACTTTAATTCATCATAATTATAGTTTTAGACTCCTAATTTTTAAGATTCATAAATAAAAACTAAAACTTATCAAACTTATGTCTATAATTAATGTCATTTTTCCTTAAGAGTTAACAAAAGAGCTTCTGCACAGTAAAATAAACTATCATCAGAGTGAACAGGCAACCTACAGAATGGGTGAAAATTTTTGCAATCTACCCATCTGACAACTGTCTTATAACCAGAATTTGCAAGGGACTTAAACATATTGACAAGAAAAAAACAACCCCACTGAAAAGTGGAAAAAGGATATGAACAGACACTTATCAATAGAAGACATTTACATGGCCAACAAACATGAAAAAAGCTCAACATCACTGGTTATCAGAGAAATGTAAATCAAATCCACAATGAGAGACCATCTCAAGACAGTCAGAATGGTGATTATTAAAAAGTCAGCACTTTCGGGGGCCAAGGTGGGCAGACTACAAGGTCAGAAGATTGAGACCAACTTGGCTGTGAAACACCGTCTCTACTAAAAATATGAAAAATCAGCCAGGTGTGGTGGCACACTCCCAGCTACCTGGGAAGCTGAGGCAGGAGAATCGCTTGAACCCTGGAGGTGTAGGTAACAATGAGCCTAGATCATGCCACTGTGCTCCAGCCTTATGACAGAGCAGGACTCTGTCTCAAAAAAAAAAAAAAAAGGCGGGAAACAATGAATGCTGGCAAGGCTATGGAGAAATAGGAATGCTTTTACACTGTTCGTGGTAGTTCAACCATAGTGGAAGACAGTATGGAAATTCCTCAAGGATCTAGGACCAGAAATAACACTTGATGCAGCAATCTCATTACTGCTTATATATCCAAAGGAATATAAACCATTCTTCTATAAAGACACATGCACACGTATGTTTATTTCAGCACTGTTTACAACAGCAAAGATGTGGAACCAACCCAAATGTCCATCAGTGATAGACTGGATAAAGAAAATGTGATGCATATACATCATGAAATACTATGCAGTCATGAAAAGGAATGAGATCATGTCCTTTGCAGGGACATGGATGAAGCTGGAAGCCATCACCCTCAGCAAACTAACACAGGAACAGAAGACCAAACACCGCATATTCTTGGTCACAAGTGGGAGCTGAACATTGAGAGCACATGGACACAGAGAGGGGAACAACATACACCAGGGTCTGTTGAAGCATGGGAAGTGGGGTATGAGGGGAGGGAACTTAGAGAATGGGTCAATAGGTGCAGCAAACCACGATGGCACACATATACCTATGTAATAAACCTGCACGTTCTGCAAATGTATCCCATTTTTTTTTTTTTTTTTTAGAAGAAATAAAAAAAGTTAAATCTTCTGCCAATAATTTTGGAAGAATCTTAAAGGTAAACCTTGTTTAGTTTTCTATGCCAGAATTTATCTGTCTTCACTTTGTTTTAACATAAATCTTCCAAAATGTCTTTTAACAAAATGAAAGATGATAGAATTGTTACATACAAATCTCCTTAAAGTGCTACATTAATTAAGCTTAGCTATTTCATCCATAACTTCTGGGAATTTATATATAAGAAAACATTTCCAAATGCCTTTTCATGTGAGGCATAGAAGATTAGCTACATGCCTGAAAGACACACAGGCTAAAAATCCTGTGTATATAACAATATTATATGGGAACATCCTACACTATATATTGATCATGATTACAGTTAGATCATTCAGGATACTCTATGAATATACAGTTAAAAGGTAGAAGTAATATGTATTTGATATTTTGGTATGGTACTATTATTTTGAATGTGGCTCTGTAATGATCAATTCTTTTTCACATTTATCAACAAAATCCTTTTTTATCATAAGTTGAGAAAGGAAAGCAAATACATACATTAAGAAAATAACATGCACTCAATTTCTTTTTAAGTTGGATTCTTCACAGAACTTTAGAGTACCAAATTGGAGGAATGCTTTCTCTCATATATCACCAGGATCATTTAATAGAGGAATAATACACATGTAACATATTCAAATAAAAGGAATAAATATACAATTCATAAAAAATATATCTAAAACTCAACTGCCTAAACTCAAGTGTGTTTTCTAAGACCATTATATTAAAGTTTCATTGAATTAAAATTAAGGCTGACTCTTAGCTTCTTATTGATATTTAACTCTCAGGAATATGTTTTTTTTGAATTATTGATTTGTTTGTCACACATTGTCTCTCTCTAATTCTCATTCTTTCTTTATGATAAAAAGCAATATTTATATTAAAAAAATAAACTAAGGGAATACGTATTGAAAAGGCTCATCAGTGAGTCTTTTGTCTTGAATAATTAATCTAGTAATCTTTTATCAGGATGGGCTAAATTATGCCACAATAAGAAACTGTCCCAAAATCTTAGTAGTTTAACACAATAATATTTCTTGTTTGTCCTTTATGTCCAAAGCAGGTTAAAAAGGCTGCTTATTCAAGCAACTTATTCAAGTTACTCAAGGATAAATATTAATGGAGCCTCCGGTTTCACATAAGCATCCACAGTATTTTGTTTAAGATAAAAGAAAATACGATAAATCGTATACTAGCTTTGGAACCTTTAACCAAAATTGAGATATAACACCTTTGTTCATACTGTATTGAGCAAAATAAGAGATGCCATGACAAAAACTTCAAGCAGGCAGTTAAATGTAATCCTACCATATGCTTCAAAGTGGGAGAAGCAGAAATATTTGGTAAAAAATCTTAAATAAGTAGCAGAGTCTCCATTTCTGGGCTCCAAGTATTCACTGTACTCTCTATTCCTCAAACAGAATCATTCGTATCTTTCCACATTAAGAAACCTCAAGTTTTGTCCAATCACCAAATCAAATCAAAGTCCATTAATCCTTGGTGATCTGTGGTAGTGACTTTTCTTGATTAACTAAGCCAACAAACAAATGAATAAACATTCATTTTCAGTTAGCAATAATCACATCTTGGAGAAACTTCATTGACTACAATACGGCCAATGTACAAAGAGGTATGCAGCCTTTTCAGATTGGCTTCTTTCACTTAGCAATATTCATTTAAAATTCCCCATGTCTTTTTCTGGTTAAACAGCTCATTTATTTTGATTATGTAATTATATTACAACATATTAATGTATCACAGTTGGTTTATCCATTTCCCTGCTTAAGGACATCTTGATTGCTTCCAAGTTTGGGCAATTAAGAATAAAGCTGCTACAAACAGTCATTGCAGGGTTTTGTGTAGAGATAAACATTCAACATATTTAAGAAATAGCAAGGAGCATGATTGGTGGTGGATCACATAGTAAGAGTGCATTTACTATTGTAAGAAACTGCTGGAGTGTCTTCCAAATACATTGCACCATTTTGCATTGCCAGTAGCAATGAACGAGCATTTCCTGCTCCCCAGCATTTGGGAAATTCAGTGTTTTTTTTTTTTTCTAATTTTTTAATTTTTATTTTTTTAACCATTCTAATAGGTATATAATGGTATCTCATTGTTACTTTATTTTGCAATTCCCATAATGACATATGATGTTGAGTATTTTTTCATATGCTTATTTATCACCTGCATATCTTCTTGCGTGAGGTGCCTGTCATGGTATTTTGACCATTTTTTAAATCGGGTTATTTGTTTCCTTTTTGTTGAGTATTAAGAGTTCTTTGTGTATTTTGAATATCAATTCTTTATTGAATATGCATTTTCAGATATTTTCTCCCAGTTTGACTTGTCTTTTAGAATGGTTTTTAATTGTATGTGTGATAGGTACAATAATGGACTTCCAAAAATGTCCATCTAATCTCTGCAACAAGTAACTATGTTACCCTATATGGTAGCCCTATAGACACCTGATTTTAGAATAGGGAGATTCTAATTCCAGAATTATTAGGTAATAAATAATAAGCCGGTATTTTTTAAACCACTTAGCTTATGGTAATTTGTTAGGGTAGCCGTAGAAAACAAATACAGTATGTGAAACTAGAATTGTAAGATGTGATAAGAAAATAATTCATTTTTAGCTTGTCAAAAAAATCAGTTCTAGAAGTTAAAAAAAGAAGTTTGTAAACCAGATAATCTGCTGAAAATTGATTTACTTGCTTATGAATATGCATGGTAGTTAAACACAGGTACAAAGAATTTTAAATAGTAGCTAAGGATTAGATACAGTTTCAAATGTTATAAGTGATAGATTACTGACAAATAATCTAAAACTATGACATCCAATCCCTTAAGCTTTTTTTACTTTTGGGTGAAATACTTATGGTAATTTTCATAAATAACATAGACCAGGGTCTTTCTTCCATCTTTGTAAACATAAAGTTTTGATATTGTATAAGTATGTTTTAACATATATTTAACATGTGTGTGTTTTTTTTTAAATAGAATAGTGAAAATATTTAATTAATTTGAATAATAGAACAAATAAGAAGATAAATGAGACCAAATTATTTAAGGAAATTTTCTGCTATCTTACACACATTACACTTAACAATTAATCAAATAGAGATGTGGCAACAGATTAAGACTTTAAAATGTATTATTTAGCCCTTGGAATAAACCAGAGTTTTACCTATGCTTATATAAGAAATAAATTCAGGAAGATTTTTCACATCTAAGAAGCTTAGAACATAGCAGGAACTCAATAAATGCTTACTAAATCAATGTGTTCTCTTCTGGAGTGGTAGATATTAACCGTAGGCCAAAATCTCTTCTACTTACTAAACCATATGCCTAATCTTTTGTTAATCATAGAAAAAATTATGGTTATACATTTTATATGCAATGGATTTTATGCATTGAACACTTGAATGCCTTGCATTTCAAGAAAAAAATAGCAAGTATTGTTTTCTTGAAAATTTTCATAATAAATAGCAAAAGGTTAATTTCTTTATAAAAGTACATAAATATGGCTGAGTATATAGAAAATATAGATAATTTCAAATTTAACAATACAAATCAAGGGTCCCCATCCTCCGGTCCACGAGCCATTAGGAACTCAGCCACACAGCAGTAAGTGAGCGGTGGGCAAGTAAGCAAAACTTCATCTGTATTTACAGCTGCTCACCGTCACTGGCATTACCACCTGAGCTCTGCCTCCTGTCTGATCAGCAGTGGCATTAGATTCTCATAGGAATACAATCCCTATTGTGAACTGCACATCCAAGGAATCTAGGTTGCATGTGCCTTATGGGAATCTATGCCTGATGATCTGTCACTGTCTCGCATCACCTGTAGATGGAATCATCTAGTTGCAGGAAAACAAGCTCAGAGCTGCCACTGAAACTACATTAAAGTGAGTTGTATAATGATTTCATTATATATTAAAGTGTAATAATAATAGAAATAAAGTACACAATATATGTAATATGCTTGAATCATCCTGAAACCATTTCCCCTCACCCAGAGTCCATGGAAAAACTGTTTTCCAGGAAATTGGTCCCAAAAGATTGGGGACCACTGATGTAAATTACCCAGAATCCCAACAATACAATATTGTACGAAGTCATCATCCCTCATTTTTAAATCTTATTTTATTTTATTTTTTATTTTTATTTAAAAAAATAAATGATTTTCTACTTTGGTAGTAAAGCTGGGGAAAACTCAACTTCTTCCCATTTAATTTGCATAGAGATAATACTATTGCCATTGATTTCTTTTTTTTTTTTCAAATCCAGTTTAGACTAAATGAAATGGATTTATACTGTATCCTATGGATAATGAAAGCTATGACATTCAGGATGAAGAATGTTTTCCTAAGTCTCTCAGCTCCCATTTCTGTTTGAATTATTTCAATTTACAAATGATGCCTCTAACTCCCATATACCGTCCTTGTTAGCACTGTGTGGCCACCAATGCATAAATCTGGTTCTTTCTTTAATGTCTTCAAAATTAGTGCCCTTCCCAAAAAAACTAATGTGAATTATTTTGATGTGTTGCACAATTTATTATAGTGATTTTTAAAACAATAAAACCTAATACAAACAAATCTAAAATTAAACATAAAAATGTATATGATGTGATTGATTAAATTCATTAATAAAATAATAAATTAAACAGATTACATCTCTATAACCTCACATAACTACACAATACAGAAATTCATTTTCTAGGCCCTAGCAAGCACTGATCTACTTTCTGCCACTATATAGTAAATTAGTCATTTCTAGACTTGCATATAATGTAATGTCACATATTTAATATAAGTTTAATCGTGTATCATGTCCTTTTCTGCTTGGTTTCACTCAGAATAATCTTTTGGATAGCTATACTTTGCACGTATCCATCTATATTTGTCATCTATATGTTACAGATTTATTTATTTTGATTGCTGAATAGCATTCTATTTGATGGATATACTACAATTTGTTTATTCTTCAGTTGATGGACAATTGAGTTGTTTCCTGTTTTCAACTACTATGTTAAAGGTTTTCTACATTTATGCACAAATCCAGATGCACACTTATATTTCATTTATCGTGGGTAAATGCCTAGGATTGGAAATGCTGAGTCATATGGGAACTATATGTTTATCATTGTAAGAATTGTCAAACTATTTCCAACAGTGTTTTTCTTCCAGAAGTTTTAAGGTTAACTTTCACATTTATGTCTATGTTGCATTTGAAGTCAGTTTAAGAATATGCTATGAGGTCATAATTCAGTTTTATTTATTTTTCACATGGATGTACAATTGTTCCATTATTTTATTTTGAAAAGACTATCCTTTGTCCCTTTGAATTGGATACTTTCATCAAAATCAATTAAATACATCTGTGTCAGTCTGTTTCTTGAATCTACTAAGTATAATTGTGTCTTGATAAGTCTTCTAGAAGCTATTGGTTTTGCTGATTTTTTCAAAGATTTTATTGCTATGGTATAGTTTTTTTTATTATTTTCTAAATCATTGATTTTTAGTCTCTGCTTATTTACTTTCATTTATTTTTATTTAATTTCCAGTCTTTTTTTCTAATTTCTAATTTGAATGTCGATTTGTATAATTTTATCTCACTGCTTCACAAATTTATTATTTTAAGTTATCTTTGTATTTTGGAATAATTCTCTCCACATATAAAAGTTGCAGTTAGTGCAGAATTGCCATATGTACTTCACCCAGTTTCTCCTATTGTTGGCATCTTATTTGATCATGGTACATTTGTCAAAATTATAAAACCAATATATTTATATTATACTTAACTATACTCCAGAGTTTATTGATATATTATCAGTTTGCCAGGAATATCCTCTTTCTGTTCCATGATCCAGACCAGGTTACTACATTACATTTAAATGTTGTGTCACCTTAGTCTCCTCTGGTTTGGGATGGTATATCAGCCTTTCTTCATTTTTTACAACCTTAACAATTTTGAGAAGTTATAGGAAGGTTTTTGTTTGTTTGTTTGTTTTTTGTTTGTTTTGCTTTGTTTTTGTATTTGTTTTTTTTGAGACAGAGTCACTCTGTGGCTCAGCCTGTAGTGCAGTGGTGCGATCTTGGCTCACTGCAACTTCCGCCTCCTGGGCTCTAGTGATTCTCCTACGTTAGCCTCATGAGCAGCTGGGATTACAGGCACCCGCCACCACGCCTGGCTAATTTTTGTACTTTTAGTAGCGACAGGGTTTCACCATGTTGGCGAGGCTGATCTCCATCTCCTATCTCAGGTGATCCTCTTGCCTCGGCTTCCCAAAGTGCTGGGATTACAGGCGTGTGCGACTGGAGCCCTGCCAAGGACGGTATTTTGAAATTGTCCTTCAGTTAAGGTCTGTCCGCTGTTTTTCTCTTGACTGGCCGAGGTTATGGGTTTTTAGAAAGAAGAGCACAGAGGCAATGTTTCGTTGTTATATTATATCAGGGGTTAAATGACATTCACATGGTATCACTGGTGATGCTAACCTTCATCATTGGGTTCAGGTAATGTTTTCTAGGTTTCTTTACTAGAAAGTAACTGTTTTATATTTCTACATTCTTAGGAAGCTGATAAATAAGTTTAAACCTATTACCCCCTACACACACCTTGGGGATTGATTAAGCTCTACTCGCTAAAGAGGGACCACATAGATACATTATTTGGAATTATTTTGTAAGAAAAATTTTTCTCTTCTCCCATAATTATTTATTCAGTCATATATTTATGTCAGTATAGATTTATTTATTTTAATGTTATACATTGGGTTATAATCCAATCTATATTATGTATTGTTGTTCAATTTGGTTTTTCAGTTTTGGCCAGAGGGAAATTTTTTATGTTGCCTGCTCTGTCCCTTTTCTCCCACCACACTGTTGTTGGTATTATTGTTGTTTGAACACTCCCTTCCTTTCTGGTACTATGAAATGCTCAAAGTTTCTCTTATGTTTTTCCTGTTTTAGCTCTAAAATTTGCCATTTTTTCCAAGGAGCTCTTAGTTCTTTTGTTGGAGAATGTATTTTAGATCCCATCATCTAGGCACAGGAGTGCCACTGCTTCTAGCCTTCTTAGTTGTCAGTGAATATATATGTATACTAATCGATGTATACACACATATTCATAACTGTTTTAGTATCTATCCATCTATGAATGCTTATTAAGCTAAACATAAATATATTAGAGTTCTCCAACTCTAATACAGTACATTGGGATCCGTTCTATACTTCCTTTCTTGCTTATTTGTAACTTTCCCTTCTGACAGTGAGAAACCTGGCTCCCACCAACACTGTCTACTTATTTGTTCCATCATAATATACAAGCGCAATGGTTCTATAATTGTTAACCTCTAGCTCTAAGGTACCAAATATAATATTTATATTCCCTTTCAGAACTTTAGCCTTACAGTTTTCAGTCAGAACACTGTTTTCCAAAGTTACATTAGATAAGTTTCTTATATTCTTTGCTGGTTTCTTTTTTCCTATCTCTGTCAGTGAGGTTATATCAAACACCTGTAGAAGAGTTTGATTAATTTGTTATCCTCTGTGTACCATCCTAGTATTCCTCAACATTCTGGCTGATTTTTTTTCAATTATATATTTTGTAAAATATTGCCTTAGTTCTTTTTGAATTGTCTAAGTATAAAATTTTAAACATGAATTAACTGATACAGTTTTGCCAAAATATGTCAATATCCTAGCACATAAATTCTTGTAGAAAGATGTAAGAAGTAAACACAAAAACAAAACAATTTTTAAAAAAATACGATAGGGATTGCTTTCTAGGATGAAAATAAATATATAGCAAGCTATGTAGACAGAGTAATCTGTCAGGAATGATCTTTTTGATAGACTTATTAAGGAAGGCCTTTCTGATAAGAAAATTGTTTAACAGGAATAGAAGCAAGTGATGGTGTGGGCTGCACAGATTTCTGCTACAGATGTTTTCCATGCAGGATGAATAGTAAGTGAAATGACTGGAATTGTAGCCAACTTGTAGATGTATTCCAGGAACAGCAAGGAGGCCAGGTCCTATAGGACACTGTAAACCACTGGGGAAGGATAAAAGAGATGTAAGGACAGCAAACTATCAGAGTGATCAAATCTTATAGTGATTAGCAATTATAATGAAATTGGATGATTTTTCTAATTTAAATGGATCTATTAAATGATTTCCCATAAGTTTTGTTGTGAAGGCCAAGTGAAGGATGGACTTCAAAGAGGAGTGAGGAATCAACTTTGGCCAATGTTGCTGGTAGAACTACTAAGATGTGGCTTACAATTGGAGAATAGCAATGCCAGTCCAGTGTCAGAATAAATGTATTAATAAGTTAGATTCAAGAGATGCTGTAAAAATCAGAATTGGATGTAGAAAATATGGACAATAGTTTCAAAGAGTTTTGCTCTAATGTGAAATAAAAAAATAGAGAGGCCATTGGAGGGATATGTGAACACAAGGAAATGTTTTATTTTAAGATAAGAGATATACTTGGTTTCCATGGTGATAGAAGTGATTCAGTACAGAGCAAAATATGTTTGTAGGAGAGAAGGAATAATTTCGTAAATGAGTAAGAAGGAAAGGATAGAATTGTGTGTCCAAGTGGAGGAGTTTACCTTAATTCACTTAAAAAATAAAACCCAGAAGGGAAAGCAGTGCATTTGGGTATAGATGAATATTTGTTGTTATGGTTAAGTGCGTAAGTGGGTGGGAGAAGAATGTAAAAAGTCTACCCTGAATATTCCTCACAGTGTAATAAGAATAAAGATCATCAGTTGATGCTCATAAGAAGAGACATGGAGCTGAAGGGAAAAAGAAGGCATGACAGAGGTATCAATGGGAGTAGCTAGTGACTTAACAAAGGAACCCAAATGTAATTATTTGTCAGAACTGAAAATTTGCTTAATGATTAATGTGAAGCAAATCAACATGGATTTCTTATTTTCTCCACTACATTCAACTCCTTGACTACTGCGCAGAGTTTTATTTAAATAGGATTGAGTGTACTGGGCACATATGACAAAGAGAAGAAGGTGTAAACAATTGATAATATATAGAGATATTGTGCTAGGAGTGTTTTTTGCTAAAATACAATATTAAACAATGGAACATAAGCAAGAAATAAGACTATGAGTGCATGAGGATAAAAAATATAATCAGTAAGAACTAATATGGTTGGGAAAATATTACAGTTGAATAACTGGATGAAATCGATTGAAATTTTAAAATATTGTATCTGGTGCTAAATGTAAGATTGTGGAAGGAATTCAAATCTAGGATATGATTCTCCATACAGTGACTGAGATAGAGTGAAAGACAAGATCATCCAAGATGGGAAACTGAAAGAGCGAGTAAGATCTTTTATATCAATATGAAATTCCTAAGAGTTGTGACAAATTGTGATGGAGAAAAATGAACCAATTTCTAAAAACCTTGAGAAGTGAGAGTATACTAGGTGGCAATAGAATTCCAAAAGAAAGAGTAGTAAATAATGTAGCTGAATATCATGAGGTGTTTCTTTTTATTGTTTGTTTTTGGAGAGGCATGTAGGAGAGAATAAAGTCCTAACTTCTTGAAGTACTTGAAGTGTGGGAGAGAAATAGTCTGAATGTACTACAAAGAAGGTATGTTCTCTGGGGTTAGCCAGAATTCAGGCTAACCGCTAAGGTGAAAGTAAGTAGTTCTATCACTAATTTTATGTTAATAGAAAAAGAGTGCAGTTGGAAGTCTTCATCTCATAATCTAAATATTTTCCATGTTTAAATAAAGCTCACAAATCATTAAATATATGAATTGATGTTAAATAAATTGAATTATATCCTTCTACTTGATAAATATATTTTTAATTTGATAAAATATTTATTTTAAAGTGATAAAAAATTAGTAAAAATCAAAGATGATTGAACTTAATTATCATTCTGTATGTATATGCTCTGTTGATGGGACAGAAATATTTGCATGAGTGATAAAATGAAGATACTCATCACTTTTGCATTATTATATATTTCATTCAATTTATTTTTCTTGTTTTAGTAAAATTATTACATCCACCGTTCTAATATTTTCACACAAGTTGTGTACCTATTAACAAGAATAATTGAAGCAATACACTTTTATAAAAGTATAAACTGACGATGTAAATCTTTAGAAATAAACTTCATGTCTTCAAAAACATTTTTCTAAAATATTTGAAATTATTAAAATTAAGGACAAAAATAAGAAATCAAAATAACAAATCAAAGTTATTTTAAAAGTGCAGATTGTTTTAATTTAAAAATTAATTCAACTGAATTGAGTATATTTGTCAAAATTCATTTCTAGCAGGCAACAATCATCTAGTTACCTATGGGAAGAGTCAGAATCATGCCTTACAGATGTTTTTTCTATAGTCACATGTAGAAATCTTATGTATGGTATTAAATACTTAATATTGTGAGGAATTCATACCCTATATAATTAGAAATCATTTACTATGTTGCAAATGTTTTACTGATTTGTGACTACCTCTATAATCGTAATTGGAACAAAAATAAATATAGGAAAATAGATGTTGAGCACTACTTGGAAATAACACTTCCATATGTAAGAATTTATTGTATTCTTGCTGAATGGAGGATCTGAAAGATAATTAATCTGTCTTTTTCCTTCCTTAAGCATTTCTGCTGTTCAAATTCTCTCTGCACTTCATGACAGCATCTATATTCAAGATTCCCAGAGGCACCATCCACAAAGCTCTATAGCATTTAGATGGAGTTGCAATTTGTTTCTAAGATAAAGGACAAGAAATAAGAAGTCTTTCCCTGGAGCGTGATCCACATGATTCAGGAGAGGAAATGTTTCGAGTTAGAAAGACACCATACAGTGCCTAGCTCCAGATAAGGCTCATGGTTCTTTCACAGTTATGTGTGAATATGAATGTGGCTTTGATATATGTGGGTTGCTTTTTAAATGAAAGATAATTTTCTTTGTTACCAGTCTGGGAGAAAAAAACTAATGGATGTGTGAAGTATTGGAGTGATGTTAACAGGAGCCCTGAGTGCACTGACTGTCCACCTGGCGGTCCCACACTGTCAGCTTAGAGACCAGAGAAAGGATCTAGGAGCAGGGAGAGATCTGTGTATCCTCTTTGTATTCCTTCTAATGAAGGTGTGAAGGTTAGAGGAAAAACGCTGTTACCCAGATCATTCAAAATACCATGGGTAATTTTAACTTCTACTGGATTACTGTAATTTTGTTTTCTCTTTTAGTTTTTAGATTTTTTTATCATTGACTCTTGCTTTTTTTTATTATTAACAGTTATATTGGCTACATAAAATACATAACCAACATTATAGTATTTAGTATAATCTCTAATAAGCTATGTAAAATGACAACTGCATGTCCCTTAAGAGTTTAAAAGAACTTTGAGTAAAACTGCAGTTCTTTGAAAATATTAAGGAAAAAAAAAAGATATTTTAAAGTTTTAAAAAGTGAAGTACCTCTAATACCAAATTTTCTTTGCAGTCCCTTAGTCAAGATAGAGTTACCAAGCTTCTATTTCAGCATTCTAGATCCAAACAAAAAATGGCAATCACCTCTTTGGCTGATGATTTATTGTACTGAATGACTTTGAGAATTTATTTATTTTAAAATTAAGTATATCCAAAAAATAATTTTATTTATAAAAACTGTAAATATCTGCAGACATTTTGTTTCCTATTCTAAAACTTACTAAAATTTTAGAAACAGGAATTCCCTGTTGAATAGCTAGATAGATAGATAGATAGATAGATAGATAGATAGATAGATAGACAGACACATATATATATGAAATGTGAGAAAAAATATATATATTCCTTTGATGGTCTTTAATATTTAGTTTAAAAATGTTAAGGAAATCATAAAACTTTTAAATTTCAACTTTCCTTAAGATTATGTAAGCAGGTAAGTTTAAATATAAAGCATATATTTCTTCAGTTAAAAGGAAGTGTGTATTTACTGCTGATCAATTAGAAAAAGCAATTGACACTTGCCTAATGATAAGATACACTGTTTATTTTATTTTTAGATTTTCAAAATAGAGCTTGCCCATAAAGACATCTACTTACTGGGGAACACAGAATTATTTTGAAAAGTTTGTTTAGAATTGGCTGATTACTTGACCTAAGGATTTAATTCAGCATGAATAAACAAAGAAAGAAAATGTACATTGGCTTGTGTTCAAGTCTGAAATTAAGCTTTGTTCTACAGTTAAATTAATACAGCCCTGAGAACACCTTGTCTTAACTTCCTAAAAACTAACTTTGAGAGATAGTTTTAATAGTATCAAGGTACATTGTTGTTATAATGAAGAAGGCGAGAATAGTTTTTATTACCTTAATTGATGCACTTTTATAAAACATCATTTGCATCTGGATTCTAAAGGAAATGTGAATTATTTTTGCACGATTATGATTTGGAGTCATATTGAAATATTAAAAAATATTCATCCCTTTATTCTTAATTGAATTCCAATGCAATAACTTCAAAACAATGGAAATAGCATGAGGCCAGAAAGGAAAAAGGGAGTAGCTGACACTTTGCATACCACAATTTAATCCTTGGTAAGGTGGAATAGGAGGGATGCTACAATTATAGTATGCTACTAAATATGAAAATTTATTCATTAATTCAACATTTGTACACGGAGCATCTGCTATGTGCAGCTATCAAGTATGTAATGATGAGCAAAGAAAAACAACAAAAAACAATAATCAACCCAAAAAGAAATAATACTGTCATGTAGATTATAGCATTAAGATTATCCAAAACTTAATACACTTTCTACAAATAGATGCAAAATTAATTACAAGTGTTAAAGTGTTATTAGTGCTACAAAAGAAAGGTAATATTTTGTGAGATCATAGAATAATCAACTTAACCTTGTAGAAAGATCAAGGAACTCTTCCCAAGGATTTAAATTACACTTTCACTATATTTGTTTTACCTGTGAAGAGCTGAAGTACAGTTAAATAACTTGCAAAAGTTTTCACAACTGCTAAATGATAAAGACAGGACTGGGATCCATGCACTGGATTAACCCCTCTAATACACTGTCCCCCACTGAATTCCGAACTATAACGTCAAGAGGAGTTTATTAGGCAAGCCTCATCAGGTTGACTAAGCAACAGTCATCAAGGGAACAGTAAAGAGAGTTTAGGAGAGAAGAATAATTAGAATTATAATAACTCAAATATGCAGCAACCTCACGAATTAGGAAAGGAAAAATAAAAATAAAAAGAAATAAATACATAACTAGTCTTGAATCTAGTTTATGGAAATAAATAGTTTTCATCTAACAGTCTGCATAGGAAACTACATAAGCTCAATTCACAGAATGAAGATAAATGATTATTAAAAATGATCCTCGTCTATGACAGAATACTTGGTGCCCACTCCCTATCATACCACTTAAAGCTAAATTAGTGAAAGCGTGTCATTTGTCGTTGAATTTCAGTTTTATTAACTGTATAATGGCAACTGAATTACCTTTCCTGGAATCAAAGGTAAACAGTCTTTTCCTCACATTATTCTGAAATTGATTTTGCTTTGAAGATAACACGTACACTTACATTGTGTTTCTGTTTCGTGAAAATCTATTGTTAATGCTAAATTTTTAAAATAATGTTTTCATTCATTAATTCAATTAATACTTATAAAATTCTATTGAAGATACTGGACAAAAATAAGAGAGGCATAACTTTGGAGCTTACATTCCATAGGAGGAGAAAAAAAATTAACAAGTAGACCAAGCCATGTATAAATACAATTTATGTTTATAATTGAATATGGAACATGCAGAAGCCATTCTCAAATGAGTAACTCTAGTCTGAGTGGAAATCAAACATTTCTTGACCCAATGTATCAATGAGAGTGTACCATAATACTGTGTAAATAGTCCTAATAAAATATAAATCATAGTATAAGTAATATTTGCTTCAATGCTTCAATTTCTTAATCGAATACACCAAAGAATAATTGTGTATCCTTAATTTCTACATTTTACATTTACTTTGCTGAATAATTATTATATTTATAATATTACCAATATTTAGTAACCTATTCTACGGTAGTGGAGCTTCTACAGTAGGAAAGCTAAGATTGTAAATCCTATTATAAAGTTTTATTTTTCCCTTAAGCAAAACAACTCCTATATTTTTTGTGTAAACTCATTTTTCTACAATAATTGTATGTTTTAAAGAGACATAGTTATTTTTCTGGTATTTTTTATTTTTATTTTTTGGACTGCAAATTCGTCACTTCATTCTGTTGACTGGATCAAATGTATTATTAATGTATCACCTGGGCTCTCAGTAGTTTTTAACATGTCAATATTTTCCAGTATTTCTAGTAAGTATGCTTTACCACAAATATACATATTTTACAGTTTTTCTTTGCTTCTTAAATTTTCCTTCATTTATTTTCAGAAGTCTTTGTCTTTCTTTTCACTGAAAAAGTCAACCATGGTTTATGGGTCACCTTACATTTTTATTTAAAGGAGGTCTTTCCTAATTAGCTAATTTAAATTGAAATCCACTCAGATTGTTCTGCTTTGTTGTATCCTAATGTTTTCCTTCGTCTGTCACATTCCAAAAGCGGTGCTTATGTAAGTCCTCAACTTTTTAGCATACACTTTTCCTACCACGTGGAGTCTCATGGTCCCAGAGACTACGTGGGTTTTGTTCACTGATACATGCCTAGTTTTTAGCACAGTGCCTTGTACAGAGTATGAAATATTTTTCCTGTAAAGAAATGAGTGTTGGATGTTACAGCCTGTGATAATAAGGAAAATCCTACCCTTCATTTGTTACTTTCTCTTGCATAAGAAACACTTCACAATTATTTACCTTAATTCTTTTCTCAATTTTAATATGCATGCTGGTTTGTGCCATTGCTAAGCTCTTTTAATTGCAAAAGACAAGAATATTTATTTTTAACAGAGTAATTTGTTATGATTCCATATGCTCCAACAGTGTCATGGTACAAATATAAAATGCAATAGAGAACAATGACCAACTTTTATTTTCTTATTCTAGTTATTATCTCCTTGTGAATTAATTTTAGAACTCAAAACTTAGATAAAATCTCTATGGAGATTTCTTTCTTTTCATTTTACTTTATCTCATTTTTTTGGCTTGAAAGACCTCAATGTGCTTAATATCAGTGATCAAATCTATTATGTTCACTTTCACTATGTAGGTCTTTAAGGGGTACCAACCACTCAAATAGTCAAAAAGTCTGTGTATAACTTTTGACTACCCCCAAAAGAAAACTGTTAATAGCCTGTTGTTGACTGGAAGCCTTACCAATAACATAAACAGTCAATCAACACATATTTTGTATGTGATATGGATTAGATACAGTATTCTTACAATAAAATAGAGAAAGGAACATATTATTGAGAAAGTCATATGAAAGAGAAATGTTTACTATTCATTAAGTAGAAGTGGATCATTACAAAAGTCTTCATCTTTATCATCATGTTGAGTTGGCTGAGGACTAGAGGAAGAGGAAGGATTGGTCTTGCTGTCTCAGGGGTGGCAGAGGGGGAAGGAAATCTGCATACTAATGGACTCATGCCATTCAAACCTATGTTGTTCAAGAGACCGCTATAAATTAAAAAGGTAACAGATTTTTTTCCCCTTGTTTCAATCTTTCCTCCTATACCTACAAATACGATGTGATAAATGTTAGACCAAGCGATTTAAATAACATGAGCACTGGCCAAGGATATTGCTTATACCATGTAATGAACTTACACACATTTAAACATTATTTTGTTTTACTCCGTCTGAGATTTGATTGCCACTTCACCCTACCCCCTCACCTTAAAATGCTTGTACCAAGGGAACTGGAGTCAGGGAACTGAAAAGAGTAAAGCATAGAAGGAAGAAAAGCCACTCGAAGAGTTGTTGTTGTTGTTTGCTTATTTGTTTGTTTAGAGACAGGGTGTTGCTCTGTCACCCAGGCTAGAATACAGCTGTGGGATCATGAATCACTGCAGTCTTGAATTCCTGGGTGTAATTGATCCTCCCACTTCAGCCTCTTGATTAACTGGGACTACAGGCACACATCACCATGCTCAGCAAATTAAATTTTTTTCTTTCTTTCTTTTCTTTTTTTTGAAGAGATGAGGTCTTGCTATGTTGCTCAGGCTAATCTCAAACTCCTGGCTCCAAGCAAACCTCCTTTGTTAGTTTCCCAAAGTACTAGGATTACAGGCATGAGTCGTCATGACTGGCCCTACCTAAGAGTATTTTTTAACACTGATTTCTGTGCCACTGGGTCTTGATCCTTCTAAAAACAGTGTAAAATCCACTTGAGAATGGAATGGAATGGAATGGAATAGAATGGAATGGAATGGAATGGAATGGAATGGAATGGAATGGAATGGAATGGAATTCAGTGGAATGGAATTCAATGGAACAGAATGAATCACATAAATGCAACTGAGAATGTTCTGTCTGAAAAAATGGAAGGTGGAGATTTTATAGCCATCAGATCCTGTCCCTTGTTCTTTAAAGGTGTGTAAGAGTGTGCATGTGAGCAAGCTTGACAGGCATCCAGGGCACAAAAGCATAGGAGCCCGAAGAAAGAAAGAAAGAAAAACTTAGGCTTTGTGAATCTGTCCCCGTGTGCAGCTGGAGGCCACAGAAACATTCAAGACACAAAGATGAGCTAAGACGTTGTCATGCGTAGTATAAGATGTCTGGCCAACATTATGATAGGAAAAGTAATAGATCTAATTAAGGTTTATTATTAAGATTCAAGAAAAATGATAAAAAGGGACAAGAAAGAAAAAAAAACACTGATAAGATAAAAATCTGCTCAGATAAAAATCATTTATAACTGGGACGTTTTACAGAATACCAGACCAGCATTCTTTCAAATTTCAAAGTAATGAAAAACAATAAATAAGTAAGGAACTGTCAAAGACCAAAGGAGGTTGAGGAGAAATGACTAAATATAATGTAATATCCTGTATTAGATCTTGGACCAGAGAAAGAATTTTAAGAAACTAGTAAAATGTAAATAAAGCCTTTTGTTTAGTTAATAGAAATGTACTAATTGATGCAAGGCAGGCAAGCCCTAAAGTGAAGCTTAGCCTAGAAGGGGGTTCTTGACCTTGCCCAGGAAAGAATTCAAGGGCAAGTCACAGGTAGAAATAAACAACTTTATTGAAGAGGCAGTGGTACAGCCCTGTGATTGCTACTGCAGAGCAGGGCTACCACATAGGCAGAGAGTAGCAGCTCAGTGCTGTTTTGCAGTCACATTTATACCTACTTTTAATAACATCCAGATTAAAGTGTGGTTGATGCAGAAATTTCTAGGGAAGGGGTAGTAACTCTTGGATCATTTGTCATTGCCAAGGAAAGGGGTGGTAATTCCCAAGTATTGCCATGTCAACTGACATGGCACACTGGTGGACGTGTGTGATGGAAAGCTGCTTCCACCCCAGTCCTGTTTTAGCTAGTTCTCAATTTGGTCCAGTGTCCAAGCCCTGGCCCTAGCCACAAGTCCTGCCTCCTACCTCAGAATGTTACTTTTAAATTTCAACAAACTTATCATTGTTAGCTTTTAAAGTTAACACTAGCGAAACTGGGTGAATGGAATATGAAAACTCTATCTTTGCAAGTTTTCGCTAAATCTAAAATTATTCCAGATTTTTTTTAAATGACACACAAACATGGATTATTATTTTTTTTTTTGCAGTATCATCTTTACACATACACACATAAAATATTTTTTGTGTTTACCAATTATCATGGTGTAAATATCAGATGAGTGGCGCATACATATTTGTAGACTTACACATGGGTATGTATTTCCTGCTGACCTGAGTGTACAAAGTTTTTAGCAAAAAATTATCTATATAAATTAATAATTGATTTTTAGGTAAATTTCAAAAGTAAAAAGCTAAATTTGAAATTGTTTCTTTGGCATAATTAGAAACAATTCATATATTTTCTATCTTGACTAGCCCTTCTTTCAATAAAGTAAATATTTAGAGTCTGAATCACAGGGAAGTTATGATTTTGTTTTATTAGGCCTCATATGTTTATCCTAAAAAATCTCAAGTGCTTTCGAAGGGAACACCTGGAGCTTGAGGAAGCACATTAGCACAACATCAGCCAGCATGATCATAGCTGACCCATATGGTGTTGGCTTGTGTCACATATTCTTCCATAAGTTTCACATATACTAACTCATTTCACCTACATAAGAACCATATGAAGTAGTAGCTATTATTATAATCTGTTACTGATGAGAAAATCGAAAAATAAAAATTTGCCCAACTTCACATAGTTAACAAGAGGTGGATCTAGGATTTAAAGCAAGCCAGTCTGGCTCTTAAATTACTCCCCAGTTTGGGAGTTTGGCAATATTTATAACATAAGAAACAGTTCAAATTTGACATGTGAATAATTAGAGGAGCTACTGATTTTTTTAAATGGATTGCAATATGGAAGGACACAATTACTTTCCTTTACTTGCTACTTGAGTATTATTAGGTTTTGCATATTGAAACATGGTCCTATTGAGGTTACTCTTTTAAAGGAAAAAGAACTTTAGCCTGGATTAATTAACTAATTAGTTCAGCAATAAAACCCCATTAATATACTTTAAAATGTTAAATAGATGATGGATTTAAGGAAGATTAATCAGCAAGAATTTGATTCTGATGTCCTTAGGTGACTTAAGAAATAATAATTTTGCCCAAGTTAGAAGTACAGGAGCAGCATTTGACAATACAATATCCTTTAACATTAGCTAAAGAAGTAGGATTGTTAAATTTGAAAATATTACCACAGTACAAAAGTGTCTCCTATGAAGTACCTCAACAATTATGGCAATCTAATACTCAAACATTCTTCAAAACAATTCAGAAGGGATGTATTGTTATTATATTCCTGTTTTTCTTCAAAATAATGAAAAATGTAAAAGTAATCCTGGGATACAAAAGGCTATGAAAAATTGCACTTATAATGTTATAGGAATAAACAACAGTAGACTAAGTAACTATCTTAATCTCTGCCAAGCAAGTCTGGCATCTTAATAATTAAATTTGCCTCCCCGGACAATTTCAATGCAGAGTTTTAAAATATAATTACAGGGTTAGTGAATATTTTTCAAATTCATTAATTTGATAAATGTATCCAAGCAAATATCATTTCTGATAATGCACTTCTTATGATAAACAGCCCAACCAGAGTTCCCTTGAACCTGGGTAGGGCAAGGCTATTACAAACACCACACCTGTATTAGTCTGTTTTCACACTGCTGATAAAGATATACCCAAGACTGGGGAATTTACATAAGAAAGAGGTTTAATGGACTTATGGTTCCACATGACTAGGGAGGCCTCACAATCATGGTGGAAGGCGAAAAGCACTTCTTACATGGCAGTGGCAAGAGAGAGCTTATGCAGGGAAATTCCCAGTTTTAAAACCATCAGATTTTGTGAGACTCATTCATGATCATCATGAAAACAGCACAGGAAAGACCCAGCCCCATAATTCAATCACCTCCCACCAGGTTCCTCCCATGACACGTGGGAATTGTGAGAGTTATAATTCAAAATGAGATTTGGGTGGGGACACAGCCAAACCATATCAACAACCTTTCCCAAAATTATCTTGGCAGTTAGTGATCATTTACTCTTCCACATGATTTGGTAACATCAGCTTGTCAAGTTTCATAAGAAAACCTATTGAGAGTTTGATTTAAATTCCATTTAACTTATACCTAATTTGGTGGGAAAAATTGGTGTCTTTATAATACTGTCTACTTTATATAAAATCATACTTTTTATCCATGTATTTATGACTTCTTTAAAAATCTTCAGTAATGTTTAATCATTTTTTTAATATAGGGTTGAAAACATTTTGGTATATTCATTTCCATAATCATTGTGCTTTATATTGAGAAGTATATGACTTCTATTTCAATTTTTAAATTTAAAATTGTGTTATATGGAAACAATTAAATTTTATTTATTAATGTTTCATCTTTTAACTTTGTTTAACTTATTATTTCTAAAAGCTTTTTTTTTTTTTTTTTTTTTTTTTTTTTTTAAGTAGACTTACTATGTGGATAACGAAAGCCATAGTCACAGGCAGTGGTTTCTGCCTTCTTTCTTGTGAGAAGAGCCCCAACATATTCCTTGATTCCAAACACACAGCTTGGCTCCAAATGACTATCTAATATAGAATAATTATATTTGTCATTGCTCTGCAGAATCCAGGCTTTCAGCCATACCTGCCTGTTCCCAAACTTGGAATTCAGAAGTCAAGACACTCAGCATGACTCACTGATTTATGTTTCACTGCCAGTTAGTGTCAATGGAATATCTTGTGTTTGAACAAGAACATGATATTCTTAATATCTTAAATTTATATGTCTTATAATTGTTTTATGTGTTTTATGAAAACAAAGTTTAATGCATGAGTTTAGAAAACTAAAATGAGCAGAAATTCCCATGAAACTTATCAATTATCATTCTATAATAATAAAATCTTCCCAAAATTCTAAAATCTTTATTAGAATAGGCTAAATTTAGCATCATCACACAATGGAAAGAGCTCTGGGATAGGAAGCGGATTAGATAAGCTACTTTAGGAATTGTAGTCTCTGCCTTAGTTAAAGCTTTTGTGGTTTTTCTGTTTCCCATGTGTAAAATGAAAGTAGAAATGGTCTTACAGACTCTTCTAGTTATTATACATTTTATTTAAATGCTCTAAATAGAAAATATCTTCATATTCTTATTTTAATGGTGCTTCAACTGAATGTCTAAAAAAACAAATTCACTTGACTGGCCAGAAAAGCTTGATTTAGGTGACATTGTTGGAAATGTTTCCTTTCTACCTCTGTCAGTACTGAGGTTTACACTGGTTCTACAGGTCATTAAGTGCTGGCATCTAATAAACTATCTGAAAATAAGAACTGAATTATTTACTGTTGATTTTATAAATAGAATAAGTTCTTGAAATATGTGGACTAGGTATATATAGTTGTATTGTTATTATTGAAAACATTTATACAACAAGATTCAGGAAGGTCTTCAAGGGTGATTCCTGTTAATCTAAGATAAATAATTATAAGATGATCAGCTTCTGAAAATCAATGTTAGTTAATTAGAAACCTGAAAAGATTCATGCACAATGACCATTATATAGCACTTTATATTTAACTGGATATATAGAATTTAGATTGAATTTGAAATTATAAAAAAGAAATCACTTTTGAAATGTAGAAATCAAAATCAAATATTAGTAATTAGTTTAAATTATCGACAATTTTTTGAGCCAACATGCTTGGGGAATTGCAGGAAAATGCAAAAGAGAAGAAATATCCCTTATCAAAGCCAAAGATTAGTAAAATGAAAGATATAGTTATTTTATTTTTGTCTTTTTGTAATTTACACCTCTAACATTAGATTGAAAAGCTGCATTACAGACACCTGCTTCAGTAGAGTCATTGTTTCCATGGTGCCACTTTCCATCACCTATTTTTAATAGTTTACACAACAAGATCAAGGGTGTCCCAGCTGTTACTGCCACTGTTGCTTAGCAACCTTTAAATCAGAGTTCAAGAAGACAAAGAATCATGCTTGAAAAATTTCTCAAGTGTCTGTTTTATGCACCCACGCCCCTGCTTTCTTCATTTTGCACCATTTTTCATTGTTTATACTTGGATGCTCTGTTTTTTTTTTTTTTTTTCCCCATTAATTCAAGATTCCATATATGAATCCACTACTCCAAGTGCTACTGGAATCAACTAAATATTTTTGTTGATTTTCAAAAGGTAATATACATGTTCAACTACAGGCTACCACTAATAGAAAATAAACAGATTTAGAATATTTACTTTATTTTATTCATCAGAATGGAAGGTTGTTTCAGGTCTTCATGATCTGCTCCCAGACTATAACATTGCTGTGCCTGAGAGTCTGGTGAAATGACACACAGATCGATGGCTAGAGATTCACTGCCTGCAGAGAATTACAATACCCTCTTGTGCATTCTGAAATACAAATATTATCATCCACAAAGGACAGAGAAGTCAAAAATCTGTAAGAAAACAGGAGAAGTTAGTGAACTTTGAACTTGGAATTCCTGACTGAGGCAGGTTGATATCAATTAATAGAAATAGCAAATATTTTCTAACATTTCTGTAAACAATGAGGGTTTTTTTCTCTTCAATAGTAATTGTTCAGAAACCAATGGCCCATCTGTCTAATTAATAGATTAGTAAGCACAAATCAGCAATGTGGAACATAAAAAAAAAAAAAAAAAAAAAAAAAACAACTTAGCTTTACATTTAATATCTGTAATATGATAGTAATTATAGGGGCTCTCAAATCATAACCAAATATTCCTGAATAATCCATATAATAAAAAGGAATAGAGTGATAGGATTCAAGACTGGAGATTTTATTAACCTGTATATGTGTGAGCAACTGTTTACAATACATCTCTCACACAGTTGATCCAGGTGCAGTTTACCCCTTTGGTTAGAATGAAGGTTCGAACGTTCCATACCATACACACCCAATGATATGGTCTATACTGACTCAATTATTCAAACTCTTGGATTTTCCTTTGACCCTCTTTTAAATAAACACAAACCTATCACATTATTATTTTTTAAATTTTCATGTTTGATCATTACATTATTATTTTCTGGCCCTTTTCTAAATTCTGTTAAATACTTAGGTATCTGTTTATTGTTTGATGTTGTTTCCAAATCACTAAACCTCATTAAATTCATTTAAATTGCATACTTTTTATCCTTCTGATTTCTTTGTTATGTCTCACTTCTGTTATCTTTTGATTTTTATTTTCTCCCGCAAATATAAATACATGTAACTGTTTAAACATTTATTCACTATTTTTGGTCATTTCTTACTGAAAGCTAAGTATGTAATGACAATAGATTTGAGTTAGATACCTGAAAAAGTAACCAGTATGTTCTCCAGGATAAAAGAAATGCTCCCATAGGTGATGGAGAATACAAAGTTCAAAGTCCCTAATAACTGTAAATTGTGGAGTGTTTAAATTTACCTGAGACATTCAAGATCCTTAGGTAGAAACTGAAGTTTAATCTGTGTGTTGATATGGCTATTAAGTACTGATGCAGGATTTTTCTCAACTCCTTCACTGGATTAGTGGCAATGGTGCCCCATCCACTTGGTCCACTGAGCTCAGCCCCTTGTGGGAGAGAGTACATGAGCAAGCGAGTGTGGGATCCAGCAAACATAGAAGCAAGTTCTGTGTAGGGCCCACAGTCAGACTAGTCATGTTGCCTTAAGGAGAATGCAGTGGCACCTGAGTGAGGATGCCAATGACCCCAAAGAGACTGGAGAGGTTGTTACAGTGTTCATTTACTTTCACTGTCCACAGTCCAACAGATGGCAGTGTGTTAGCAGCTTTGTTGGCCCCTTGTCTCATCCCATGGGGCAGCTGCCCTCCACTGGCAAGGGCAGAGGATCAGTGTGACAACCCTATCTGAGTGCCCACACTCTGGGGTCCCAAGCTCTCCTCCTGTGTCCAAGAAGACTAGGGTTATGTGGATGATTAAGCCACATGGATGAAGGCAGATACATGTATTGAGTGATGAAAATGACTGTCAGTGGAGAGAGGAGCTGGAGAGGAGATGTGAAGGGCAGCTCATCTTCTCCAAAGTTAGGCTATCTCCTCCTCTACTGACAGAGTCTTGGGTCTTTAAAGGTGCAGAATGAGAAATGCATGTTGATTGGTTTGTGAGTATGCAAAAAAAGGTTAAAGTGAAGGGAACACTGAAAGCTGGGCACAACAGTATAGAAAACCAATTTGGAAAGTGTAAGTCTATGTAAAATAGGTGGAGAGTAAGGATCAATCAGAGGAAAGTGTGCCAAATGGGAAGACAGGTTCTTAATCCTGTCTGAGGATTTAACTTGTAGCTTGGCTTTCAGGCTTTAAACTGTCTTTGGCTTGGAAGTGGAGTTTCACCAGATACCTGCCCCTATCTGCCTAGACATTTGTCTGCCTCCTGCCTGTATCATTTCCCCCTCTGAGGAAGTACAGCTAACTTCCATTAGAATAGGGACAAAGACCATTCTTAACGGCTTCCTGTTGACAGGGGTCGCTGTTTTGGGAATACAGCAGTCAGATTCCCCTCAGAAGCCCATCTAAGGTTCCCTGGTAAAAGGGAGCCATCGTCTGAGCTTCTGGTTTCATGACTGTTTGGAGTATGACTGTCTGAAGGTCAGAAGAGACTAACCAGGTTATTAGAAGATATGTGTCAAAACGAAACAAGGCAGGGATAGGGACAGCTCAAAAATCCCGAGACTGCTTTTACGCCCAGATAACTGGTGGCTATAATTATTCCTACTAAGATTTGGGTGCATCAGACTTGGCTTTGGTTAGCTCTCTTGGTCTTATTGCCCCAAAGAAAGAAACCTCCAGGTGATGGGCACCCTATTTACTTCTATTACCTGGCAAAATTTGCAGGATAATTGCTCAGAACTAGACTATTGATCCAGATTTTTACATTATACATGCCTTTCGTTTCTCCTGAGCTGCAGCTGTAGATCACTGGTTGGGTCACAGAAATAAGCATGATTAGTGTAAAATGTAGGCAAAAATTTAAAAACAAGTAGTAAGACTAGAATTTAATGACAAGCATATAATAAGTTTTGAAACATAATTTTCTCTCTCCAATCTTCATTTTTGTTAAAAACAAATCATGATAAGACTGTGTTGTTTGCAAAATAAACTTCAGTCTTATACTTGACCTGATTATTTGCATAAAGTGTGGCAAGAATAACTCTTTCACGTAGACTTTTTAAATTGGCTTTGATCAAACTCTGTTCCACAAGCAGTCTCCGATAGAACTTTTTAAAGCTGAGCCCCAGCCGAAGCTTTGTACCCTAAAATAAATATGAGTTGGGTAAATCCCTCTGTTCTTGAGGTTTGAAGATAACACGGGGCTCCTGGGTCTGTTAGAAAGTGACATTCTTTACTCACCACAGGCTTGCAACCCTATACCAGAACTGTAAAGACAAGGTGTGAGGCCAATTTTCCCAAGGGGCTTTTATTGACTCTGCAAGTCAAGCTCGATTCTTTAAAGGGAAGTACACCCTTCCAGTCAGAGCCTTGGTAAAACTACGAGTTTCTCCAATTGTGTCCTGCTACAGAAGAAAACAGATTTTTATTGCACTGATGCAAATAACTATATTGTCATGAGTTAAGAATACTCACAAATAGATTTGAAATTCTGGAGAAGCCAGGCCAAGAGAAACAAATATGCTCCAAATTTTGTTCACAGGAAAATAACTTACTCAATTGTTAAAAGCTATAGATAGTTCAAAAGAAAAATTTCCTTGACTCTGAAAAATGAAACAAGAATCAGCAACATTTTAAGAAAAAGTTAAAAAAGATTATTTCAGTTTTATATTAGTTCAGTCCATTCCATTAACTCTTGTTCTGGTTGATATTCATGAGCATTTTAGCTCTTCATTAGTACAATAGGTTTTTCCTCTATTCCATTGTCACAATATCCAAAGTTATTAGAACCCTGCATTTGAGAGCACCAATCCAAGTTTGATAGCTCATTATAAACTATCTTTTGAAAAGGATCAAAACAACACAACAATTGTCTGTGAATGACATAATGTCTATGGGTGGTCACAGTCAAAAACATGATTGACAAAGAAATTTGGTTATCTCTGTGGTTTACAATAACTTAACACAAGAACCTAAATTATGGTTGATACTATATACTAAGACATTAGAATTTTAGAAATTTCATACAATTTTGGAACATATGTTAATATTATTTATTATTATATAAATGAATGAATATTAAGCTTTATTTTTATTTTGGCAATCCCATGTAACTAAACATATCAAATAACCCTGTTTACTTCTCTTTTGGATGCTCCAAGGGCCCTCTGTAGAATTCAAAAGTTAGGGGTCAGAGAAGACAATTTTTGAAGCTGAATTTTTATTTTGAGAAGGCTACCAAACAGGTTAAAATTTTAAAACACTTGATATTATGAAATGGAATTCTGCATTACCATAAGTCATTTATTTTAGCCAAAATATTGACTCAAAAATTTTAAAACAAGGTGTAACTTGTATTCATTAGCAGGAAATACTTGATTCCAAATAATCTGTCTTTAAAATTAGATGAAAATCCTGTTCGAGAGAGAAGGCCAAATTTCACTCTTGCATTAGTTTACTATTAATGTCAACCCCATTTTTTAAATGAGACTTTATAGATAATTTTATCCAATCTTAATCTGTTTGGCCATGAGGTGAGAGTCTTATAAACCTTTTATAATCCTTTACAGATTTTTGTTATATGCTCACACACAGATTTTCTTTTACAACATTAATTTTTGAAAAGTTTTCCAACTTATTTAAACATTTAGCTTTATTGTATCTAATTTAAAACAATTCTTTAACCCTCCAAACTAGATAAAAATTTACATTCCCAGGCCTTTTTATAATCTTTATCTAAAAACACATTTTACTTTTCTTACACAACTTGCATGTAAATCTATTTTCAGTAGTCTCAATTACATGTTATAATGGTAATTCTTAGCAATTTTTAATTCTAATGTAAAACCTGATAAGTTATTTCAATTATATACTAAGTGCAGATAAAGTCTGACTCTGCAGCATAGTTGGGGGTGTGGTTAATTCCATATGTCCCTAAGCCTTACCAAATTGTGAAGCAAGTAAATTGATCAGTTCTGAAAAACTAAAAAAGCAGTTTACAACCTCAAAACATTTAGCAAACTTAGTATCTGACCTGCATAATTTAGATCACATATTAACATTTTGAAGACATTTGTATCTTACCAATAATCTTTAGCACCGTTTTTTTTTTTCTCAAAGATTAAATTCACATGAACTAAAAGGTATTACAGCTCTTATTTTCCTTCAAAAAAATTTGATTTAAGTGCTTATTTTTCTCTAAGTCAATTAATTAGAGCTCTTTTGTATATACCGATCACACACATGACACATATATAACTACAAAGACAGACATAAGAAGATCCAGTAGTTGAAATATTTTTCATTTGCCAATCTTCTAATAGGATTATGGGCCTCAGGGTGGAGCCTTTCAAGAAGGAGGGTTAAGAAAACATGCAGTTTCTAGGGCTTAATAAACAGGCATAGCTGGAAGACAAAAACAGATTTTGAGAGAGGTCTATCTGCTTTTAATTCCTGGGATTCCATGAGGTAGAAAAAAAATAAAAAATATTTTTTTTCCCTCCAAAATGGGGTTCATGGCACCTTCTCTGTTTTTCCCAAGGAATCCTATTCTCTCAGAAGTTATCTTAGGGCCTATTGGGTGTGCACTGAGAGTAAAAAGACAAAATGGAGAAAAATAATTCAGTTGACTGCAAAAACAAACAAACAAACAAACAAACAAAAACCTTTTTCCAAAAAAGCAAGCTCTACGAAAAGAAAAATACAAAGGTCTTTTAAATATATTAAATACCTATGACTTTGATATTCGCTTGTACTTAAGGTGACTTTTAAACATAGTGCTCTTTAAGAAAATTATTTTAAATCCCTTGTTACCTGACTTTAACCGTGCCAAGCAGCCTATATTTCTGGCTTTAGAAATTTACCAAATGTAGCCTCACCGGTGAAACCAGCAAGCCTCAGTTAAAGTTATGACTTAACCACAAGTGTATGAGGTATTTTCAAAGAAGTGACAAGCAATTTTTACAAAATCTAGAATCTTTATAGGTAGCTCAGAGAAAGGAAGATTTAAGAAAGGAAGCTAGAAGTTCATGGAGGGGAAGAGAATCAGCAAATGGTAAAAGTCACACAGATATTAACCAAAAAGTATTCATTTCCTAGCCAGAATTGAACCCAGGCTGCTATTTTAAAATGGCAGAGACCAAAAGAAAGTACTGTCATGTGGTTACAAGATCAGGCTCTCAAGGAGCAAAAACAAGATGGAGCCCTCATCCAGTTTTTTCAGAACTTTACAGTGATCCATACCTTTTTATAAGTTTGCACATGGAGAGAGAGGCCAGAAGTCTGACTAGTAAAAAATGTTTACTGTTTGGCCGCTACATCAGGCCTCTGCATTCTTCCCCCAAGCTCAATTTTAAGCCAAGCAATTTAAGGTTTGTGAAATTAACTTTTCCAAGTTTGGAAGTTTGGAGGATGCATCTGAGGAGATTGTCCTGGTACAGGGACACAATTACCCATCCACAAAGAGAGGACAGAGGAAAAGTCTTTGTTTTTTTTTTTTTGTTTTGTTTTGTTTTGTTTTTGTTTTTGGTTTTGGTTTTGTTTTTCCCAAAGGAGTCCCAGTGATTCAGGAGAAGTATTGACTGAAGATAATTGGTTATCCATGTGGAAATAGGGGAAAAGAGGTCTCTCAGTTCCTTTCTCTTCCCAATGAATACATTGGGTATGTGAGGGAGAGAAGGAAATGGTGTCCCCTATCCTTCTTCCATCCTTAAATCCTTGGATCCCAGCGACCTCGGCAGGGTGCCATGGGTGCCAATGCAGCTTTCATCCACATTAACAGGGAGGCCTACAGGGTGAAAATGATTGACACTCACCCACATGCTGCTTGTCCCCACTGCTGTCGGTATATTTTAAGTTCCCCAGACCTCATTTATGCCATGGATACTAGTATAACCTCTACTCATGAAATGTGTATGTTGGGGGGCTAATGAGCAGGAATTAGTCATGCTCACCTGCACTGTGTCCCTTGACTTCTGTGGTTGCCTGCCTTTGGATCCCTCAGATCTAGTTTTCCTTTCTACGGCTTCAACCCAAAGCTTGTAATTGAGTTTTGGACAAAAAGTTGTCTCAGAGGAGTGCATGGATTTCTTTAAATTAAGTCCCAGGTGGCCCTTGCCAAATTTACAGCCAACAGACAGAATGGTCACTCCTTCATTGCTTCCCTATCATAAGCAGAGTTCTAAGGTAGGAAAAAAAAAAAACCTTCTCGCCTAGAAGAGCTCCCTGCATTTGCAGGGTCATGTGAAACCCTGAGAAGGTGGATAAAAGGCGGGGGGAGAAGCTTAATTGTAGGGGGAGGCGCAGGTGCCTGACAGAAAAAGCCTCTTGATCTATGCAAATGAGTTCCTTCAACAAGGGAAATATTCTTAATCACTGTATCCTCTTTGCCTCTAATAGCAGATGGGAATTGCATTGCTCTGAATTGCATATTTGATAGCTAAGACAAATGCATATTTCACCCAGTAATATCTCTGCAGTTGCAGCAATACCCTTAACATTATAAGAGATAGGAGCAATTTCAAACCATGAAAGAAGGAATGAAAAATACCATAGAAAAGTCTGGGGGTCTTGGCCGATGCTCTGATGGGAGTTTTGGGACAGAGCCAGTCTAGGGGCCTTCCAGAAACCCTGAGGAGGGGCCTTGGTCAGATGTCTTCAGTTGCCTCAGGACCTTATTCTGGTTCAACACAATGGCTAGACCTCTGTGAAGAGAAAGCCAACATTTCTTTCATCTGAAAGAGAGGTGGCAGGGTCACATCGTCCTCTCTAGATGTGCCATTTGCTCTTAACTGGCCACTCAGAGGTTTGGTGCTTCATCTCCCTTCAGAGGAAAGTTTGAGGATAAGAAGTCTTGGGAAAAAGTAAAGAGTCAGATCCATATTCACTCACCCTTCTGAGTCCTGGATGAGCCCCCAGATGATGCAGGATTTTCTTGGCCCCTTCACCAGACTTGCAGCAGAGGCGTCCCATCTACTTGGTCCATTGCACTCAGCCCCTTACAGAAAGGCGCACGTGACTAAGCAAATGCAGGACCCAGCCAGCCACTCCAGGCACTGACACAGGAACAGTTGCCTTATTGGGACCATGGTCAGACAAGGAATATCACCTTGAGGGGAATGTGGTGACACCCAGGTGAAGGTGCCCATGACCCCAGTGAGACTGCAGGGGGTGTTACAGTGCTCATTTAGTTCTTCCATCTGCAGTTCAACAGACAGCAGTGTGTTAGCAGCTCAGTTGGCCCCTTGCCTTCTTAAGAGGGGTGGTTGCCCTCCACCAGTGAGGGCAAAGGGCCAGTGTGACAGCTTTTTCTGGGTACTTACACTTGGTGGGTCACGAGTTCTTGTCCAGCATCCAAGAAGAATGAGGTCACATGAATGATTGAAGGATAGTGAAGGCAGAGAATTTTATTGAGCAATGAAAATGGCTCTCAGTGGAGAGGGCAGCTGGAGATGGTATCTGGAGAGGGGCAGGAAGTCTTCCCCAAAGTCTGGCCATCTCCTCCTCTACCAGCTGAGTCTGGGGTCTTTACAGGCACAGGGTAGGGAGTGAGTATTAATTGTTTTGTGAGTATGCATAAAAGTTAAAGTGAAGACACCCCTCAAAGGTGGGCACAACAGTGTAGAAAATCAATTACAAAAAAGTAAGTATATGTAAAATGAGTGAATAGTAGGGATCAATCAGAGGAAAGCAAGTGAAACAGGAAGACAATTTCTCAACCCACTCTGAGGATTTAACCTGTAGTTTGGCCTTCAGGCTTTAAACTGTCTTTTGCTTGATTGGAGGTAGGGTTTCACTGGGTACCCGCCCCTATTTACCTAGGCATTTGACTGCCTCCTGTCATTATCAGTACCCTTGCTAAATAGTTGTTATGATACAATTTAACACATTCTTCAATTTCTGCCTCACTAGTACACCTCTGGATTCATCGCTTTACCATCTTTTGGTACTTGACCAAAAAATTATTTCCATTCTTCACTTCTTCATCCATCTTGTTTCTTTCATACTTTCCTTTTAGGTTGAAAGCATGCTGTATTAATTTGCTGGGACTGCCATGAAAAAGTGCCAGGAGCTGGTTGGCTTAAACAACATAAATTTATTTTCTCTCAGTTCAGAAGTCAAAGGCCAAGGTGTCAGCAGGGCTTCTGAGGCCTTCTCACCTTGACTTGTAGATGGCTCTCTTCTTTGTTTCACATGGTCTTCCCTTATCATGTCTTGTGTCCTAATCTCTTCATCTTAAAAAGGCATAAATAACATTGAATTAGGGCCTACCCTAATGACCTCCTTTAATCTTTATTTCCTCCTTAAAGAGGAAATATAGTCACATTCTAAGGAACTGGAGGTTAGGACATCAACATAAGAACTTTAGAGGGAGACAATTCAACCTATAATACATATCCATATGTCATCCTAAATAAAAAATCTCCATACAACTTCTTTCCACTCATCTCCAGTGAACTGAATTCACTGTTCCTTTTTCTGAAGAGAGTTGGTAAAAGAGTATTCTTTCTGCATCTCTGTCGGTACAGCTTCTATTTAGTTCTCAACTCACTGGCTTTTACATTCTATGCTGAGAAAATTGATTCAAATATTCCCTAATGATGTTTTCATTTTTACATATCTTAGTATTAAATGCTACCTAGATTATTTTACTGTAGATCCTATATTATAAATCTGCTGACTGTTTCCCCTATAATTATGTACAATGGTGTTTATTTTCTATAGAGTTCTGCTTCATGTCTCAAGTCTTGTAGGTCTTTCTTTTCAATTTCTTTTTCTCTCATGGTTCAAATTATTACATAATGTGATAGGTGGTATTTATCACAACTCCTAACACTATTTTGTTCATAAACTCACAATCTGATTGCAGTCTCTATGCCAAAATTTCTATCATGATCTGCAGTAAAGTGTATTTGTTGTTTTGCTTGTTTTTGGGTTGTTGTGTTTGTTCCTATGTGTTTTGGATTTGTTTTTCTTTTAGTTTTAATAGATTCCAGAATTTTCTGAGTAATCTATTCATCCTTTTGGCTATAGAAAAATGAAAATTTTCTGATTAAATGGGGCAAAATAAAATGAAAGGGTGGGCTGACAGAATACATAAATATTATTTATTAAATGCCACACACTATCAGAAAATTTTCCAAGTGCTAGGTATTAAGCAGTGACCAGAATAGACAAGGTCTCTGTTTTCATGTAATATAATCTGCTAGAGAGAAGGAGACAAATACAGAAAAAATACAAGTAAATAGCTATTAAGACAGGCGGAGATAAGAGCTATTAAGAAAAATTAGAAAGCATCAGAAGTATGTGGACTGATGTTGCAGGCCTTATGTAAAACAAAAATGCAGAGAAATAAACACAAAAAAGGTGAGTCGTGCAAATATTTGAAGGAATAGCACTTTGAGAAGTGAAAACAAACAGTATTGCTAATATTGGACTATCAAGGAATAGGAAAACATTATCAGAATGGTTGAAGCACAGTGAAGAGTAAAGCAGTGGGTGAGTGCTAGGACATCAGGTCTGAGCAGTCAGTCAAGGTTATATGGGGATTCTATGACTTTGTAATGACTCTGACTTCCATTTTCTTGTGATGTGAGTGTTTTGAGCAGTGGAATGATGTGATATGAGATATTTTTAAATGATTACTGTAATACTACTTCTGACCATGGTGAAATAGCTTTCACCAGACCAATGTTCCCAGCCATGACAACAAGGAAACCTGGATAAAAATGGAAAAAAAAAAAAAAAAAAAAAACCAGCAATTAAATATGTAAAAGAACTGATGGAACTCACAGAATTTGGTGAGTCAAAATTCAAGATAGGGGATTTATAGAACAGTAAGCTGACTTTTTACATCTGCTTCTTCTACAGAATATTTGTTGATTCTTGAGCAAATCTGTTGCTAAGGCCAATGCCAAAGACTTAGAACCAAAAGAATTATTGGGCATCCTACATGACTAAATAGGCAATATTGAAGGTAAGAGCTGCCAACAAAGCCAGGACATGGAGATAAACTAAGATCTAAAGATGATAGAGGCAAAGAGACCTAGGCCCTCTACTCTGCAGGATTTTTTCACTTGAGCTCAGAGAGGCTGAAGGTAAATAATAGTACAAGTATAAATATAACAAAAGGTGTATTAATATGAAACACATTATCCTTGAACAAAGAAGTGATGTAGAAGAACAATTCATAATAGTAATGGTTAATCCACCAGGTAGGTTAAACAATTCTAAATTTATACATAAGAACATAACTTCCAAATGGTTAGATAGACAAATTCATAATCACATTGGGAAATATTATTACACACCTCTCAATGAATGAAGAAACACACATATAAGATGAAAAATCATCATATTTATATTAAACAATTTTTTTGAGATGGAATCTCACTCTGTCACACAGGCTGGAGTGCAGTGGCATGAACTTGGCTCACTGCGACCTCTGCCTCCAGGATTCTTGCAATTCTCTTCCTCATGCTCCCAAGTAGCTGGATTACAGGTGCCCGCCACCATGCCTGGCTAATTTTTGCATTTTTAGTAAAGACGGGGTTTCACCATCTTGGTCATAGGCGGCCGATTTTTGTATTTTTAGTAGAGACAGGGTTTTACCATCTTGGCCATGCTGGTCTGCAACTCTTGACCTCATGATCCACCTGTCTCGGCCTCCCAAAGTCCTGGGATTACAGGCGTAAGCCACCATGCCTGGCCTTAAACAATTTTTTAATAGAAGCATAGACCTATAGCAATATTGATCAAAAAAAGAATAAAAACACAAGTTACAAATAACTGACATGAAAAAGAAAATATCATTAAAGATCCAACAGACACAAAAAGTTATAGAAGTTCTGGACATGTTTATGTTAAATTATAAAATTTAATTAAGCAGATATCTAGAAAAATACAATTTTATGTAATTAACAAAAGAGATACATAAAATCTGAAGTGACATTATGTATTAAAGAAATTGTATCTTTCAGCCTTCTCAGAATGTAATCTTAAAAAAACACTTATTTTTGCTGGAGAATGCTTCCATATTTAAAGATGAAGTGACAGTAATCTTAAATAAACTACTGGGATTAATTAGAAAAGAAGAAAGGATTTCCCAAGTCGGTAGTTGAAACTGAATACATTTGTTGGTCAAATGCCATAAAATATATTATTAAAAAAGAGGAAGGCACAGACCAATCTTCTTATAAATGCAAAAATCCTAAACAAATAGCAAATCAAACCCAGCCACTTATAAAAATGGAAATACCAAGTTGTGTGTATTCCAGGAGTATAAATTTTATTTAAAATAGTCTAATTTAATCAATATAACTTTCCATTCAAAAGTAAACTTTAAAAGTCCCATTCCCCTTTTAATAGCTGCACATAAAAAGGATTTTGTAAAATTCAATGTGAATTCAGTTTAAAACTCTTAGTAATCAGATAACAGAAGGTACTTTAAAAATATTGCAATCCAACATAACTACGGAAAACATATTTCAAACATTATACTTAATAATAAACACTTTAAGCATTTTCCTTGAGGTCAAAAATGCAAGAGGATAGTTTCTATGACCACTGCCCAGTAACAATGTACTGAAAGTTCTTTTCAGTACAATAGGGCAATTAAAATAAATGAAATATATAAGTTATAAAGGAAGAAATAATACCAATTTTCACACAGAAATGGTTGTAAATATAGAAATCCCTAGTTTACAAATATGAAAATAAATAAGTGTATTTAGCAGGTTGTTAGGATAATTTACATGTTATTGCTATAGTGTAAATGAATTCAAGGCAAAAAAATTAAAAATGAATCAATTTATAAAGGTCTTATCAATTATTTAATATGTAGCAATAAATTTAATGAAGATGAATCAATATCTGGATATCTACACTAAAACTGCAAAATATTATTGAGCTAAATTATATAACCTAAAGCAAAGAAGGAATAAAATTCCATGGGCTTGAATATTTAATGGTATTAATATTTCCATTCTTCTTAAATCATTGCAAGCCCAACCAAAATTCAATCACATGCAAAGAAATTGACATTAATCCCTACTCTCGACCCATACAGAAAAAAACAATTCTAAATAAATGGTAGATCCATATGTAAAAAGTTAAAACAATAAAGATACTAAACAAACATAAGTGGATCTTATTTTGACTTTGGAGTAGGCAAATTTGTTAATCAAGGCACAAATATCGATAACAATGACAAAAAATACGATTTTGACTATATCTACTCCTTTAGAATGTGACGAGAAGCCATATAAAAAAAGAGAAAATGTTTCCCATATATAATTCTGATAAAGGACTCACATCCAGACTTTTTTTTTTTTTTTTTTAACCCTGCAGAATAATGGGCAATTCTATAGAAATTGGGCCAAAGTCTGGAACAAGCTCTTAAAATAAAGGGAGGTACCATATGACCAATGATGTGTAAAGATGTCTAATTTCAATTGTAGTGAGGGAAATGTACATTAAATGACAATTTGGTACTACTAATCACTGTTAATAGAAAAAATTTAAAAGGCAAAGTACCAAGTTTAGGCCTCAAGTGAGAAGCTCATACACTGCTAATAGACATGTGGGCATGTACACCACTCAAGAAATATTTTGGGCCTTCTTCACTAAAGCTGATTTTAAGCATACTCAGCAATTCTACTTCAAGATACATACTTAGGATAAAAACATGTATGTTTACCAAAGATGTGTAAAAATGTTCATCCTAGCACTATTCCTAAGAGTTCCAACCTGGGAAAAGTCAAATGTACACAAATAAAGAAACTGTTATACAAATGTGGTATACTGATACATTGGAATACTGTATTGCAATGAGAACATTAAAATTTTAGAAAACTTTTGGAGGAAATGTAGGGGAAGAAAATAGAGTTTGAATTTGGACATGGTAACATTAATAAATTCACTACATATCTAAGTAAACTTTAAGTGTCTTTAGCGAGATTAAGTGTTTCAGGCTGGACTTCAGGAGAAATATTGATAATTAAGACTTAAATTTGGAAGTCAACACTTTTTGTATGGTGTTAGTCATAAGACTAGACAAAATTAGCTAGAGAATAAGTATAGAAAGAGAGGATGGCTTAGGATCCAGCTTGGGGCATTCCTAAAATCACATTCAATGTGATTAGATGAAATAAAGGCAAAGAAGCATTAGAAAATATGGTCAATCAAGAAAGAGTGATGTCCTAAAGCCCTATGAGGGAAGTATTTCAAGAAGAGGTGAGCACTCAAATATTTCAAATGTATCAGTTAAGTTTCTAGGATGAGGACTGAGAATTAAGTATCAAATTTGGCAATGCAGATAGGTCTCTTGGTGATTTTAACAAAATTCATATCTGTTGAGTAGTGGGAATAAAACCTGAGTTGGAGAGAGTGCAAGAGAGAATGAGAGAAAAGGAAGTAAAGAAACTGAGTAAGACAACTCTTTCGATCATTAGCTATAAACAGAAGCTAAGGGGCTGGGCACGGTGGCTCACACGTGTAATCCCAGCAAATTGGGAGGCCGAGGTGGGTGGATCACCTGAGGTCAGGAGTTCGAGACCAGCCTGGCAAACATGGTGAAACTCCTTCTCTACCAAAAAAAAACACAAATTATCTGGGCATGGTGGCAGGTGCCTGTAATCTCAGCTACTCAGGAGGCTGAGGCAGGAGAATCACTTGAACCCTGGAGGCAAAGGTTCCAGTGAGCCGAGATCATGCCATTGTACTCCAGCCTGGGTGACAGAGCGAGATTCCATCTAAAAACAAAATAAAACAAAACAAAAACAGAAGCTAAGAATCAACGTTGATCTGTGCATATATGGCATAATTTATTTTTGTTTTTTAAGATTGGAAATGTTTACGGGTGATAGAAATGATCCAGTACACAGGAGCCCTCAGTGATGAAGAGGTGCAGAGGAGAATTACAGGAGCAACATCCTTAATTAGATGAGAGGAAATCAAGAATACATAAGGAAGGTTTGATCTTAGGCAACATCAGAGACATTTTAACTATATGACAGGAAGGAAGCTAAATCCATCCATATATGGGTACGGATTCAGGAACTGGATATACACCACGTAGACTATGTAGAAGACAAAGTTAATTCAACATCCTTATTTGATACTCTCATTACCCTTCCTTACCTGTATTACATGGAGAATTTTAAATTGTTAAATATGTAAAATAGTTTAGATCAATCTTTATTACAGTTTATTTTAGCTACATAGATAATTCAAATTTCTACGATTGCTTATGTATACAATTCTCCTTCCCAAGTCAGTTATGTATCTTATTTTTATGGCCTTGTTGAAATTGGATTTTGTTAACCCAGCAAAGATAGCATCAGTAAGGGATGTAGTCCTGGATGTGGGACGTCAGAGAAAATCTTTTATCTCATTCCACCATAGAATTACATCTTCTGGGAGCAAAGAAGATAAAATAGAAACTTTATCAGCTGGAGAATAGAGATCAATGGAAGTGAGGAACCTAGCAAATTGTTTGCATATTCCAAGATATCCCCAATGCAGTTGGCTGATAGTGTATTTTAATCAACACCCTAACTTTTGCATAACAAATTTTGTTGAGTCATGTACTATGTCAAACTCTGCAATATTTCAGTAACATTTAGAATTAATATCTGATATTTTATTCCTATTATTACTATTGCAAGAAGAAATTAGTTTTTTTTTTAACCCTGTTTGGAGTCCAACTGAAGTTTTATTTTATTATTTGGTGCAATAACTTCAAAATTTGAGTTTGTTTTTTTTTATGTTATATATTCCAATGTATTGAACACAAAGATTTCTCTCCATGGTTCTGTTATTGCTTATACCCTATAAAAATCAGTGTATGGGAGTAGCTACCTTTTCCACAGAGATTTTGCCAATGGGAATATAGTCTTAGGGGATTTGAAATAAAGATTGTGCTGGATATTTTACCACTGCCAAAGATGATTTTCACATTACCATTCAGATGGTAGTCCCATCGTGATCTGCTGAATGATTCCACAACCACACTTTTACTCAGGGTCAGCTTCCTGCAAGCCACACTCAGGTACTAACTTCTGTATTACTTTATTTATTACTTTAATTTATTTGAATACCATGCACCAGAAAACAATTGTGAATAAAATAAGGGGAAATTTTCTGTGAAGAGAACTTCTTGGAAAAGTTTTTGGGTTGATCAGAAAATCAAAGAAAGAGCTAAAGAATTAACCCTGAGCAAGGAAAAGGAGAGATCTTGGAATCTCAGCAGCAAGTGTTTGACTTTCATCTCCTTTTTTAGATTGTCATGAACTGACTCAACTCTAACAGCCTTCTGTACACTCCTTGTGTGCAGTACCACAATTTTCAAATTTCTGGAAGGCAATATGTATTTGACACAACATCAGCCATATGTTTGTACTTGTAGGAAGCATGTTGTAGAGATAAAATATTACTACTAACTTGGAGAATTTACAGAACTCCACCGTCCTTCTGTCTCCCTTCTTCATTTCAATTGGTTGTCAGGTCTTATACTATACATTTTAATTATACCATCTAACTACCTTTTAATTACATTATCTCTTCTTATAGTCATGGGATGAGAAGTGTCATCCATCTTTTATCATTTCATCTTCCAGTCAAATTTCCATTGGCTTTCTTGGCACAACGTCTACAACAGTATGTATTAACATCATGATCTCAAAAACAAACAACACAAACTAAAAATCAAACAAGCGAATGTCTCTTGACCTTGCCTGTGGTGCTTTTCAAAAGACTGGGAAGTGGAAAAAGGGGACGTTCTGTGCTGAGGGTAAGAAAAAGCAGAGGTAATGAAGTATGAAAGTATGAGGTTTATTAGGAGGAAATATGAATATCAAATTATTGGTATTCTACTTAAGACTGTGAAGAACAAAAGTGGATAGACAGATAAAGAATCACAGAGGAGAGTGCCTCCTGAAATTTTGTAGCAAAAGCTGCATGACACCTTAGCCCTTCAAAAAATATATTCAGGTTTGTTATCCATAATAATTGAAGTAGACTAATAGTTTTCAAAGTTCAGTTCAAAGTCTAGTTCAGTTAGTAGTTTACTCTGCTTCATAAAATATAGAATTCCCTTCTCATCATCAGCTACTTCAACCCACAATGCCTTTTTAGGGCCAAAAAATGGAGTTATGTAATAAACACTGCACAGATTCTGGAACAGGCTCTCTGAAGACAAAAGACTGAGAAAAACTGAAATGTACTATCAGAAAATTGTCAGTCACAGGTATAAATAGATGTGATGAAACTAGTTATGACTTAGTGGCCACAGATGGCTTATCATGCATTTTTTTAAATGGAAAAATGTCTTTCCTCCAGAACTTTAAAATTTGGAAATATTCATATACAAATATATTTTATGTGATAATATTAGAAAAGGAAGAACCCATATTCACATATTAATTACCATTTTTCTCACAAAGAAATAGAGATAAACAAAGACCAGGACATGGTCCCAAGATCACACAGCAATTAAGATTCAGTCCTTATTTATTATTCATTTCATTCTCTGAAACTGCCATTATATTTGCTTTCAAAGAATGTTCCAGAAAAATATAAGTATAGAAAAAAAAAATATAGACATTAATGTCACTATATAATATAAACATTTTTTTCTTCTTTTTGTATCAGCTGGAAATAGCCTAGGAGTGTTAATCCTCTTGGTGTTTCTCAACCAGATTCTTTTGCATGATAAAACAATTTTACTCTCATTGGTCTATTCTAGCATTTAAGTTAATTTTCCAACCATCTAAATTCTAAGTGTGCACCACAGAGGTTTGGCTTTTCTATCCATCTGCTACACCAATACCTTCCAGTCTATGCTAATGATTGAAAGGTATAAAAAAAGGGCTGTGTGGTCGCTTCAGTTTTGTTTTGTTTTGCAATGCAGACACACTTGGAGCAGCAGGTCAATGAATTCTGGGAACTGCATCTTTTTGACACATGAGACCTTTGCAGAATGAATCAAAGTTAAATCCAATGAATAAATGCTAGTGTTTAATAATCATTCCATTTATGGAAGCTTTATTGTGAATTCATAAAAGCAAGGACAACATTTCCTTGCAAGTCCACAAATCACCATCATAAGCAAGGCAATCGTGAATAAACTGAGTTGGACTGAGTAGCCTCTTTGGCAGTTGCTAGTATTTAAATATGGATGGGAGAGGCAAAGACTGGGAGAAGTTGTCCTGAAGCAAGCAAATGACAGCTCCCACAAATAAAGGGAAAAATGTTAAAACAATAAACAAAAGAGAAACAATTACTTGCTCATTACAAACATGTCATATTGCATTCTTTATTTTGATTGTGGAAAATTAGCCATTGACTACCAGGAACAATTGATTTTCCTTCACAGCTGTTTTCTAATTACATCTGAACACTGAAAATTCTAGTGCAGCCATTCAGCTGTACAAAGAGAATTTTCTTTTATTATTTTTGCTATTGCTGCAAGCTCTGCCCAGAAGCATGACTATAGTTAGATGATCTGTACTGTAGTGTTTGTGTGTTTGTATTAAAAGCCATGCTTTTCAAGGATGTTATAAGAACTCAAATATTTTAAATTACATAGGGCAGAACTTGGTGTACAAGCTGTTTTGCCCAGATGCTATTACGTAGCTTTCTCTTTCTTTTTGCCATCAAAACAAGGAAAAAGATAATGAAGATAGCTTAAATCAGTACATCCGTTTCTTCGTCACTGCATAGTCGTCAATTGGATCTATTTTTGTCATTGTGGTTTCTGATGAGTGTTTTGGCACAGTCTTACTGGGAGGGTGGAGTGTGATGGGCAGTTTCCTGTCAGTTAATTCTGTGGGTAAATTCTAAGCAAAGAGCATGGAGATTATTAACAGGCAGGATTCCAAGGTTTCAGAGAAGCAATTGAAATTTTTGGATCCTTCTCTTCAAACTCTTTAGAATTTTCCCCAAAATGATTTCAGTTTTAAAATGAGGCCAGAAATACGAAACTTGCCCTTGGGAGTTTTCTAGGACTTGCGGTTACTGAGTTCTGGAAAAGTAGTTAAGCTACTTCCTTCAGAGTTTAGGGTCTCTGATTAATCCTTCCCATAATTTAGGTGAAATCAGCTCAGAAATGTTAACAATTCAGCAAGAATAAAGTGAAATCTTAAAATGATTTTTTTCCAATGAAAAAAAAAAAAAAAAAAAAACACTTAACATTTCAAGCCTGGCTTATTAAAGCAAAAACTGTGAGCTCTTATTTATTTAGTTATTTAATTATTTTTATTTATTTTTATTTTTTGCAGAGAGAGGGTCTCACCATGTTGTCCAGGCTGGTCTACCACTCCTACCTTCAAGTGATCATCCTTCCTCGGCCTCCCACAATTCTGGGATTACACATGTGAGCCACCACACCCAGCCAGCTCTTTGCTGCCATTTATTAAATATTTGCCTCCTTAGAGGTAACTTTAACCAGGTGTCTGTTCACTGGATGGCATTTTTTTAAGTCTTTGATCAGAATTCTAACCTCTGTAGTTCCTCTAGTAAGGCAGTGTAACTTGAAATTTGCCATTTTACTTAGAAGGTTCAAAGATTCCTCAATGGCCCATCCTATTTTAGTATTTCTTTTGCCAAGATTAAAATTGAGGTGACGATTGTTTAAGTAAATTAAATTTGGTTTGAGGCTGTCTCGGTACTGCATGTATGTACCCTACATAACAAACTACAATTTAAATAAACAAACTGAAAGCCTAATTTAGGAGTATATATTGTAACAAATTGCTAGGCCTCAGCCAAGCACAACAGACTAGCTTCAGTCAATCACAGGCTGCCAATTGATCAGACCATGTCCAAGCAAGTCAAATGCTAAGCTGTAACCAATCAGTTTCTGTACCTCACTTTCATTTTCTGTCCATATGTACTGCCTACCTACTTTGCAGAACTGAGATCTCTGAACCTCTCTGCTGGCTCTTGAGAGCTACTGGTTTCCCAAAAAATTCTCTGCTTCATTAAACTCCTTTAAATTTGTCTAAAGATTTACTGTTAATGTATTTCATCTCATTTTTATTTTTCCAAATTTTGATAACTTCCATTGACTTTCATCATAAAAATCAAGTGTAATACAAAATAAAACAATATAAAAATAAATGTATTGAAATGATATTAATTTTATTCCCTGACATATTTTCTAGATTTATATCATTAAAAAGATAAAAACTATCAGCATGGAGGTTTGAAACTGTAAAACAAATTTTTGAAAGAATGAGGAAAAGCAGCAAGAGCTTTGGGTGTGATAGAGGTATGTGGTTAATTTAATAGGATTGATTATTTTGCTAATTCTGGAATTTTTCTCACATAAACACATAATCCATTAGTAAACCAGATATTTACTAGAAGGGAGTGGCAAATATCCACTACTGAATAGATAACAGTTTAGATATTAAAACTGAAAGCACTGTAAGTATTTTACATTTAAAGAGGTTTAAGGCACAGCACTAGTGGCCAACACAACTGCTGAGAGGTGGCAAAATGATAGTCAGAAAAGCTGCTTTCAAGAGATTTTTAAGTGAAGGAATCTCAAGAAGCCATTAACAATTATTTTGGTTGCCTGCCACACCTAAGAAGCTGATTCTCAGGAAGATCTCCAAAATCAATGGGCAAGAACCCATGTCTGTCATTTGTCAAAGCCCTCATATTTATCCTCAGCCATGGCATGAGAACCATAGCTTCTGCTCCTCTACAACACCAAGAAATTTTCTCTTATCAATTAGATACAGCTGAACCTCAACGGCAAAGAAGCTCATTTCTAGTCTTTATGTCCTTGTGAAGTAGGAAACGACTTACAAATTTAGAGATGATAATAGAGTAACAATATCTAAAAGAACTACACTTGAATACAATAATTCAAAACCTAACAGTAATAAAGTAATACCAATAATGATGTTATTTCATGTACAGCTGTTCAATTTGATAATAACTGAATTGTTCTTACCATTTAATTTATTTTTCTCCAAACTTACTCTATATCAACTATTTAACAATGGCAACAAAAATAAATCAATAAATAATAAACAAGACAGGTGAAGAATAATATCGTGTGATTGATTTGTCTCTTCTTAAGAGCTTGTTTGGAAGTTCTAGCAGGGGAGCCCAGTTACTCACATACCCCTGAGTGAAGATGGGTCCTCCTCCATCAGGGATGGTAATTCCTCTTTTACCCAGCACACAGCTTTGGGAGGTGCGTATAGGGAGCAGTGAGGAAGGAAGGGAACACCTGTCTAGCCAGCCAGATCCTCTGCACCAGCCCTGGCAATCAAAGGGTTGACAGATATTGCCCTTAGATAGCCCTCATATCCAAATTTTTCTCTTCTTCTTCCTTTTACCAAATCAACTACAACAACAACAACAAAACAAACAACTTTAATGTTGAAATGGCATTATGAAAAAGTATGAGAAAGGGTTTCTGTATTGTGGTTTTACACATATATATACTTTTTTTTTTTTTTTTGAGACAGAGTCTTGCTCTGTTACCCAGGCTAGAGTGCAGTGGCAGGATCTCAGTTAACCGCAACCTCCGTCTCCTGGGTTCAAATGATTCTCCTGCCCCAGCTTCCCGAGTAGCTGGGCTTACAGTCACTCACCACCACACACAGCTAATTTTTGTATTTTTAGTAGAGATGGGGTTTCATCATGTTTGTCAGGCTAGTCTCGAACTCCTGACCTGGTGATCCTCCCTCGGCTTCCCAAAGTGCTGGGATTACAGCAAGAGCCACCATGCCCAGCCTGTGCTAATACTTTTTGTGAGGAAATCACAGAAAAAGTATCTGTTAGTTGACAGGCAGTATCCATATTACAGTGTTCAGTTTGAGCATTTCAGTTGTTCTGAAGCTAGGTTACCATGAAAATAAATAAAGTGATACTTGGAATCAGAGAACACATATGGTCAGCATTTTCCAGATGGCAGATTTATGTCAAATGTATAGACATTATAAGAATAAATATTATGGGTCAATATTAAGAAGACGTTCTAAATATTTAGGTAAATACAATGCACTGTTTCCTGTGCCTGGAAATAAAGTATGATCTTGGCAACTTGGCAAGAAACACACAGAAATATCCTTGTACATTGTGCTCATAGCAGATAATCTGAAAAGTTTTATCCAAATCTTAAATTCTAGTTATGAATAGTTTGTAATAAAGTCTTAGAAGAATCAAGATTAAAAAATTATTTGCATATGGTTCCCAAAGCCTCTTAGTAATCAGTGGGTGATAAGTTCCTTATAACTTATTTTAAGAAAAAGTCTTGAGTACAGAATGTGAGTATATTATAGACTAAATATTTATATTCCTTCCCCCAGATTCATATATTGAAGGCCTAACTGCCAATATGACTGTATTTATGTATTTGGGGAAGAGGCCTCCACAGATATAATTGAGGTTACATAAGATCATTAAATTGGGACCCTAATCCAATAGAAATAATGTCGTTATAAGAAGAAACACCAGAGAGAAAAGTATCTTTCTCCTCTCTCTCGCTTTCTTTCTCTCTCACTCTTTCTCCAGGAGGGCACAAAGAAAAGATCAAGACAGTGTGATACTAACATACCAAGGAGGCACCCAATCATCTGCAACCCAAGGGGCAAACCCTCACCACACACTAACCCTGCTGGAACCTTGCTTTTGGACTTCCAGTTTCAGAATTATGAGAAAATACATTTCTGTGTTTAGGCTATCGAGTCTATTGTATTTAGTTCTGAGAGCTTGAACAGACTAATACACAGTATTATTATACAATTGAGTTGTTGATTCATCTAAGAAATAAATAATTTCTACATGGTTTGTTGCAATTATCTGGGAATAAATATTACAATGACCACTTGTTCAGAACTTGGTATCTGTATTCATTTCTAAGCATGCATTTAATCCCATCACTTGGTAGTCATTTGAATGTATATTCCACACTTACACCAAAAAGTGATAATCTTAGTATGGACTTTACATAAGGAAATATTATAAGTTAATTCCAATTCCAATTTATAAAGATATTATTAATTTAGTATCTCTGAATATTAATTCAGGGAGTATTACATTAATGTAAATTCTCAGTTGTTCTACATGTGAAAATAAATTATTGATTTATTTTGCTAAGATGGTATAAAACAATAAAATTTAAAAGCCTCAATTTTGCTGATGTTTTACTATTACAAATCATGCTGGAATGGACATTCTCATATTCTGTTTAGTCTTAATCCTTCCCCCACAAAATCCAATGGAGTCAAGGATCTGGAAACAGACACTTTATTTTGAAGTTGATCTCAGGCACCACAAATGAGAAAAGAGAGAAAGGGAAATAGGCAAGAGAAAATGGGCAATAAAGTTACATCTTACCAAGTTTGAGTACCACAGTTAAACAACTGAGTCACAATCCCACTGGGTATTCTGTGGAACATACCTTGGGTTAGTTCTACCACAGTACAAGGAAGCTACGAGATTTAACCACTGCTTTTTAGCCCCAATTGCGGAGGATTTTCCTTAAGCAGTGTTAACACAGGCACATACTGAGTGTTCCTGTGTCCATCAGTTCTATCTCATTTGTTTTCAGAGAAAGGAGTTGAGTAGAGAAGGGTGATACAGAAACAAGAAGTTACTGTCTAACAGCAAGTTAGTAGCTGTTTAAAGAAGCATAGGTGAACTCAGCAGGCCAAAGGGACAGGGAGCATCTACTAAATTTGCACATATGTAAGAGTACACTCTAGTGTACACATTCAGTAATGATTTCATTACTGAGCTGTCTATGGCTGTTTCTTCAACCTTAGAAGATGTTGCCAAATTGCTCCTCAAGGTTGTGCTGCCCAAACACAATCGTGCCAAAATAATGAAATGGTCCAGTGGTGTAAAATTTTTATCTATCTATCTATCTATATATATAATGGTTATATATGTGTGTGTGTATATATATGGTTAAAATATCAATATTTTTATAAAATAAGTATATATAATTTATAATATTAAAAATTATAAATTATGGTAAAGTTATATATTTTTATAAATATACATTATAATTTATATATATATAAACCATTTTGGAGGCACTGTTTTTCTTATCAATCCATTAGTTTTTATACTTTAAATTTTCAGTGTCTTTCCCATGTTTTTATTTATTTGTTTTCTGGCATATTGATTAATTAGATGCGGGAAGACTAGCTGGGTATTCTTAAAAATAATAATTCTAAATGCATGGGCAAATTGAGAAAGAAATCAGTATTCTTAGACTTTTGTAAGTAAACGTATCTGGCAAAGATTGACCCATAGTTAAACATTTTAGGTCTTTTAGAAAACTCCAAGTAAAAGTTAGATAATTTAACCCTCAGAATTAGATAAGTTATTTTACTTATCATGATTATAAATCTATAAATCAAAATATTTTGACTTTATTTGCTTATCCAAGGTGACTTGGTCCACTTTCTAGTGCTATAACAGAATACCATACCCAGGTAATATATATTAAGAAAAGAAGTTTATTTTGTTCAAGCTTCTGGAGACTGAAAAGTGCAAGAGCATGGTGCTGGAATCTGACTAGGGCCCTCCAGCTGCATAATCCCATGGCAGATAGGCAGAAATGCAAGAAAGCAGACAAGACAGAGAAGGGGTCAAACTAACCCACTCTCATGATACAGACCTTAATTTATTTATGGGGGAAGACGCCCATGACCTTATTACCTCTTACAGGTGTCACCTTTTCAATGTTGCTGCATTGAGGATTAAGTTTTCAATCCATGACCTTTGGGGGATGTACTAAAACCACAGCACAAGGTAACAAATATATTAACTTACATTGTACATTATAGCACTCTAACCATATAGGGTTCCTAGGATTTTTCAGTAACAAAGTCATTGGATAAAACCACTTCATGTCTACATTTTTAAATAGCCTTACAGAGATCCAGAAAAGACAAATGTTATAATCCACCTAAATGTGATAATTTTTATTTGAGATGGAGTCTCGCACTGTTGCCTTGGGTTGGAGTGCAATGGCACCATCTTGGCTCACTGCAACCTCCGCCTCAGCCTGGGTTCATGCGGTTTTCCTTCTTCAGCCTCCCAAGTAGCTGGGATTATAGGTGCACACCACCACACTCAGCTAATTTTTTGTATTTTTAGTAGAGATGAGGTTTCTCTATGTTGGCCAGACTGGTCTCAAACTCCTGACCTCGCGATCCACCCGCCTCAGCCTCCCAAAGTGCTGGGATTACAGGCATGAGCCACCATGCCTGGCCTAGCCATTTTATTTTTAAAGAATTTTAGATCTACAGAAAAATAGTACAAAGAATTCCAATGTAAACTTAAAAGCTTTCCATAATGTGAATATCCGAGTAGAAAAAACAAACTCAGTTTCTCTTACTATACTCTCACAACATGCTTCTGATACCATATGCAAAGAGCAAAGCAGGCAATAAATTCTACAGCAGGCCCTCGTGGGTTGTCCTCCCACCCAGCTCAATTCCCACACTCTCTACCTGGAGGTAGTGCCAGATCCCACAGGCTCAGGATTCAGTTCCACAAGAACGCCCCTCATTTCTGACAGCAGTCATAAGCTCCCAGGTTATTTTGCCTCTCCTTCTGACGGATTATAAATCAGGTTTACCACATCCGCCTCCTTGGGTTCAGTTAATTTACTAGAGGACTCACAGAACTCAAGGAAACATTCACTTACCTTTACCAGTTTGTTACAAAACATGTTTTAAAGGATAAAAATAATCAGATGAAAAGATACATAGAACAAGGTCTGGAAGTATCCCTGCCAAAGGAACTTCTGTCTCATAGAGGTGGGGTGTGCTACCCTCCAGGAACCTATGTTCAGCTATCCAGTAACCCCCACTAGTCAGCTAAGTCAGCTTTCCAAAAGCTCTCCAAACCTTGTCATTTTGGGTTTTTATGGAGACTTCATTACATAGGCAAGATCGATTAAATCATTGGCCATTGATGATCAACTTAATTTCATTCCCTCCCTTGAGGGTAGGGCGTGAGGCTGAAAGTCCCAATCCTCTAATCCTACGGCCAGAGGCATGTGAACCAGAACAACTCCACCTTAAAAAGGATCTGGGTAAAATGAGGGTGAAACCTAGTGGGCTGTGTTCTTAGATGGTGAAGGCATTGTAAGTCATAGGATGAGATAGGAGGTCAACACAAAATACAGGTCATAAAGACCTTGCTGATAAAGCAGTTCACAGTAAAGGGGCCAGCCAAACCAACCAAAATAAAAATTGCAACACGAGTGACCTCTGGTTGTTTTCACTGCTACACTCTCACCAGCACCATGGCAGTTTACAAAGGCCATGGCAGTGTCAGGAAGTTACCCTATATGGTCTACAAAGGGGAGGCATCAATAATCCACTCCTTGTTTAGGATATTATCAATAAATAACCATAAAAATGAGCAACCAGCAGCCCCCGGGGCTGCTCTGACCTATGGAGAGGCCATTGTTTTATTCCTCTACTTTCTTAATAAACTTGCTTTCACTTTGCACCGTGAACTTGCCTTGAATTCTTTCTTGCTTGAGATCCAAGAACCCTCTTTGGGGTCTGGATCAGGACCTCTTTTCTATAACATTGCTTTGCTCTTTCCGGTGAGCAGCCCCCATCCTGAAGCTACTTAAGAGAGATGTCAAGCTAAATCAACATATTAGCGTACAAAAAGATACTGATCACCTTGAAGTTTCCAAAAATTGTAGGAGTTATATACCAGGAAACATACAAAGACCAAGTATATATTTCACAATAGCACAACATATTACATAACCAAACTACATTTATGAAAACTAAGAAATTAACATTGGTGCAATAGTATTAACTAAAGTTGGTTCAGAATTTACAAGTTTTGCTAATGCCCTTTTTCTTTTCCAAGATTCTTTCCAGGATATGACATTGCATTTAGTCATCATGTCTCCTTGGTCTCCTCCAATCTATCTCAGTTTCTCAGACTTTCTTGTTTATAATGACCTTAAAAGTTAGTTTTGTCTGTTTTCCATGACTAGTCTAAGGTTACTATGGATTTAGGAAAAAAGTTCCATACAATTGAAGTTTTTTTTTTTTTTTTTTTTTTTTTTTCTTCCCTCATCTCCTCATAACAGGGATATCTTATCACTCATAATGTTAACTTTGAATATTTGGTTAAAGTGCCATTTGATAAACTTTTCACTAAAAGGATTTCCCTTTTCATATGCTATTTGATAAATGCTAGTCCTTAAATCCAACCCATACTCACGGGACAGGAAATTAAGCTCCATCTCCTGGAAGGAGGAGCATCAAAGAATGTATAGACATGTATTTAAAACATCACAGCACTCAATAAATATTATGAGAAAGATATCTTGAAGCTAGTTAACTATCTTGTTTCTTCTTAATAGTTTGTCAACTAATGTAGCATTCTTCAGTAGATTTTGCTTGAAGCAATGACTATGATTTCCTAATGATTATTTTCTTTTCCCTTCATGACTTCCACATTTATTATTTGGAATTCCCTAAGTAAATTTAGCCATTCTATCTCATTTATATACTTATATAATTGATTATGTCAGTTTGGACTCATGGATACTTATTTTCTTCTTTGTGAAGCTATTCAATATTGTTACTTTTTATTTTGCTGGCCAAAAGATTCCTGCCCCAGGCCTAGAATCAGCAATTATGCCAAGAAACTTTACTTATTTATTTATTTTTATTGGAGAATGTTACTCAGAAACTAAAATCTAAGATCTGAGCACAAGAATGTTGTGTGCCAGGCAATCTGAGCAGACAGATTTAGAAAATACATGTGTATGTATATGTGTACCGAAAATAAAATTCCAAGTCACCCCAGCTGACTGAAACATCCCTCTCTTGGCCCAGTAGACCTCAAAGAAACCTGAAAATCTAGTTCAGGCCATGACAGAAAGAGGATGCTAGACATGTCTCATTATACTCTCCTCCTCAGAGTTTAGATACAACTGACTAGTGTTATCATTAAATATAAGATCCTAAGACTGTCAAAATAGACTTTTTGTAGCAATAAGATACCAAATTCCAACTCAATTGTGTTACAGCATCACATGACAAATAACAGGCCTTGAAGGAATTCAAATTATTTTACCCCAAAATATATTTCTTTGACATATTCTGAAATGGCCCTACAGAATTGTCTCTTGTGGGTGAAATTTGCAACCTGTAGAGAATCTCCTTCTCTTACTAGGTCTTTTCCTGAGAGTCTGACTCGATTTGAGGTCTGATAAGAGACATTCACCATCTATTTTCTCTGAAGACTGCTACTTGGGAGCTTCATGTATGTCACAAGAATCTTGGCTTCCACAACCTTCTTATATAAACTCTAATACTTCTTTATGCTAAATTCAACTTTTTAGTCAGGGCTTAACTCTTTTAAACAAATGTCAGTTAGGAAATCCTTTAATTCACCTATGATCTGGAAGCTCCACAATTTTTAGATATCCCACCTTTCCAAGCCAAGCAAATGTATACCTTACATATACTGGTTTTGTCTTTGCCTGTGACTTCTATCTCCTTAAAATGTATTAAACCAAACTGGAACCCAACCACCTGGGGAACATGTTCTCAGGACCATTGGAGGCTGTGTCAGGGGCCATGGTCCTTAACCTTTGCAAAATAAACCTGTAAATTGATTGAGATCTGTTTCAGATATATTTTAGTTAACATATGTGTTACTATGTATATATATTTTTGTGTATATATGTGTATATATACATATATCTGTATATACATAGGCATGCATACATATACACATATATATGTATATACATAGGCATGCATATATGTGTACACACCACACACACACAGAGATATATATACTTGAATTGCTATCTTCAATTTTTACCCAGCACAATAGGATTTATTCTAGCCTTGTCTCATACCTTATTTATATTTTTTCTGATGAAAAATTTGGCTCTAATTATATATATTTATATATTTAATCAACCCTAGTATACATAAAATAGTTTCAGAGTTGAGTAAAATAATACTAAATATAGTGTATATAATTCATTATATATTTATTTTTATAATATTGAATAAAATACTGATTTTCAGTTACTTGTCAGGTCCATTTTATCTTGTCCCATTCAATGAAGTCTGCCATATATATGAGATACACTTAGATTCATTCACAACATTCTGCTTGCTGTCCTGATATTCCACAATATCATAATTTATTTGTAATATTCTTCATAAAGTACACTGTTTGTGGTGTACAATTCTATAAGTTAAAAAAATTATACTCATATATATGCCATGAAATTGCCATACAGAACAGTTTCATTACCTTATAATTCTCTTGGGCAGTCCCTTGTGAGTCAAATTCTTAGCCTTCATGCCTTCCTATCAACCACTAATTTGTTTCCCAAACTTAAGTTTTGTATGTTTCAGACTTTTGTAAAAATTGAATTATTTCACATGAAAAAATGTATTTAAGATTCATCCATATTATTGCTTGTATCGGTTGTGTATTTCTTTTTATTGCCAAGTAGCATTTGTTGTATGTATGCAGTAGAGTTTATCTAGTCACCCGTTAAAGGACATCTTGTTTGTTTCTTATTGGCCTGATGATGAATAAAGAATAAATCGGCTATAAATATTTGCACACAGATACCTTTTGTGTGTGAACATATTTTTTCAATTCACTGGGAAGTATGTGGGGGTGTGATTATTGATTGTATTAATATTGTATATTTAAACGTTATAATGGATCATAGATTTAATCTTTATTATTCTTTAGCAACTTTTTGCAATTTCATAATTTTCAATTATAAGAAAGAAAGAAAAAAAAAAAAAAAAAAAGAAACTTCCAAGTGAAATTTTGCCTGCCTACCTAAGCTGAAATAGTTTTTTTCCCCCCTTGGAACATTAGAAATATCATTCCATTATATGTTCATGTGGCTTCAGGTAAAAAGTCAGCTATTTTCTTATTTATGTGTCTTTCTAAGCAATGTGTTTCTTTTCTCTGCCTTAAAATTTTCTCGTCTTTGGGTTTAGTTTTGTTTGCTTGTTTGTTCATGTTCTGTTGTTTTGGTTTTCATATGTATCTGCCTTCTTGCTCTATGAGAATATGGATCTTTTGTTTGGTGTCTGTCATGAATTTACAACACTGTTAACCATTGTTTCTTCCAGTATATTTTCATCCCTCTTACATCTTTCTTCTGCTTCAAGGGCTCCACTAGGTTTACGTTAGATTATATGATATTAATGTTTCATAAATCTTGGAAGTTCTTTTTATTTGAGATGGAGTTTCACTCTTGTTGCCCAGGCTAAAGTGCAATGGTGCAATCTCGGCTCGCTGCAACCTCTGCCTCCCAGGTTCAAGTGATTCTCCTGCTTCAGCCTCCGTAGTAGCTGGGATTAGAGGCATGCACCACCACGCCGGGCTAATTTTGTATTTTTAGTAGACACGGGATTTCTCCATGTTGGTCAGGCTCATCTCCAACTCCTGACTTCACGTGATCCGCCTGCCTCGGCCTCCCAAAGTGCTGGAATTACAGGCGTGAGCCATTGCCTTCAGTCAGAAGGTCTTTTTTTCTTTTAAACATAGTTTTTTCTTGCATTAATTTTTTTCCCTCCTTTGAAAATTTCTATTATCTTCAAACCAGATGATTCTTCCTAAGTTTTTAGTCTACTGGTGAATACATATAATACATTCAGTCTTTCTCAATTCATAAAAAATTTCTATCATTTCAACCTAATCATTCGCCACAGTTTTCATCTCTCTGCTAAAAATACCTATCTGATTTTTCATGTTTCCTATATTTTCAGCTAGAGTCATTAATATGCTAATTATAGTTATTTTGAAATGCCTTCTTGATAGCTCTGAAATCCACGTTATATCTAACTCATATTTGCAAACATTTTAAAAAACATTATGAGATTTTTTTTTCTTTTTTTCTTTTTTTTTTAAGCTCATCAGCTGTTGTTAGTGCGTCCAGAATGGGTAAGTTCTTGGTCTCACTGACTTTCAGAATAAAGCTGTGGATCTTCGCGGTGAGTGTTACAGTTTTTAAATATGCTGTGTCCAGAGTTTGTTTCTTCAGACTTTCAGATGTGTCTGGAGCTTCTTCCTTCTGGTGGATTCGTGGTCTTACTGTCAGGAGTGAAGCTGCAGACCTTCGTGGTGAGTGTTACAGCTCTTAAACGCAGCACGTCTGGAGTTGTTCATTCTTCCCTGTGGGTTCATGATCCTGCTAGCTTCTGGGGAACCCAGCAGGTTGCTGCTGGCTATCTCTAGGCAGCCAGCTTTTACTCCCTTATCTGACCCCACCCACATCCTGCTGATTGGTCTATTTTACAGAGAGCTAATTGGTCCGTTTTGACAGAGTGCTGATTGATGCCTTCACAATCCTTGAGCTAGACATAGAGTGCTAGCCAGAAAAGTTCTCCAAGTCCCCACCAGATTAGCTAGATGGAGAGTGCTGATTGGTGCACATACAATCCTCTGGCTAGATAGAAAATTTCTCCAAGTCTCCATCGGGTTCAGGAGCCCAGGTGGCTTCACCTAGTGGATCCTGCACCAGGGCTGCAGGTGGAGCAGCCCGCTAGTCCCCAGCCATGCTTGCACTACTCAGCCCTTGGGAAGTCCATGAAACCGGGTGCCACAGAGCAGGGGGCGGCACCCTTGGGGAGGCGCTGGCTGTCCACACAGCGGGGGAGCTCAGACATGGCGGGCTGCAGGTCCTGAGCCCTGCCCCCCCGGGGAGCCAGCTAAACCCGCTAGAATTTGAGTGCAGTGCCGGTGGGACAGCACTCCTGGGGGACCCGGGGCAACCTCCGCAGCTGCTGGCCCGGGATGCTAAGCCCCTCACTGCCCTGGGCCGGGGGCGCCAGCCGGCGCTCTGTGTGTGGGGCTGCCGAGCCCACTTCTGTGCCTGATGGAACTGGCACTGGAACTAGCACTGGCCCGCGAGGTCCGGGGCAGCCCCAGTTTCTGCCTGTGCCTCTCCGGCCGCACCTCCCCCCGGCAGAGGGAGGCAGCTCTGGCCTCAGCCAGCCCAAAGAGGGGCTCCCACAGTGCCGTGGCAGGCTGAAGGGCTCCTCAAGCACTGCCAGAGTGGACGCCCAGGCAGAGGAGGTGCTGAGAGTGAAGGCTGCTAGCACATTGTCACCTCTCATTAATGTAAGTGTATATTTTGTGTGACCCAAGACAATTATTCTAACATTGTGGTCCAGGGAAGCCAAAAGATTGGACATTCCTGAGTCCTGGAAAGAAATTAGGCATAGTCTTAAGTTTGATTCTTGCTTAGATTGCTAGGTTTTGTATTTTTGTTTGACTCTGGGTCCTCTCTGTGCTGCTCCTCAGGAGAATCTCTTACTACCAGTGTCCCAACTGTATTCCCATAATATGTTTACTCAACATTTATTGTAGTGGTGATTGTCTCCTTTCAAAAGAAAGGGAGAAGAGATGAAAGCTCTCTGTTGTTCTTAACATGGTCTCAGAATTATGGTTTTCAGAAACATTCTTTCCTCTCCCTCCGTATACAATGTTGACTCTAGGAGTTATACCGTTCCCTCCCTCAAAGCAACAGGTTTGCTATTTCCTGTTCCCCAACCCCCGCAGCAGTAGGTTCTTATAAGCATCCCCAGGCTATACTTGTGTTGTCTTTCACTCTAAAATTTAAATACTATGTTTCATAGGGAAGACAGAGAGATGGATTCTGGCCCAATTTTGACAGTGATTGCTCGTCTTATTCTCCAATCAACACCGCTAGTCAAGGTTTCTCATGGTTTCCCAAATGTTCCTTTGAGCAAGTATGGTATCCCTGAAGAAAAAATATTGCACCAGGGTGTAAATTCCTCTATGTATGTGGCTCCCAATTGTTCTTTATCAATGTTTTATAAATTTTATAAATTTCTAGCTGGTTCTTCTTACTGGGTTATCAGGTGGTACTGGGGCCAACTAGACAAATGCTAAATAAAGGTCTGTTTCTTTCTGATGACTTTTGCATGTCTCTAAGTTTCAGTTCAGTTGTTTTTCCTGTGATCTCAGTCTCTTCTATTTTCAAGAATAGTAATTAATTTGCCATGTGCCCTTCCAATTTCTTGTTGTAAGTGCAAGAGTTAACCTCTTTTCACCTTTCTACGTGACTGAGCTGAAAATGGAATACTGAGCACTATTTAAAACTGTAAATAACTAAGAGATCACATTGTGCTCAATTTTATTATTTACCAGTGAGAAAACTGAGACGTTAGTGTTCATTTAGAAAAATACAGCCGCTTATTTGGAAAACAATCCCAGAATTAAAAAATTCTGAATCTCAATCTAAATCATAGCAAATAATATTTCTGTTAATATTTGTTAACTTCTGTTAATAACTGAGGTTTGTAAGATAAATAAATGTGGAAATAAGTGAGACAAACCTTTCCTTTTGTATTTATATTATGCGTAGATGTTGAGAGGTGACAACGTGCTAGCAGCCCTTGCTCGCTCTCAGCTCCTCCTCGGCCTCAGTGTCTGCTCTGGCGGTGCTCGAGGAGCCCTTCAGCCCGCCACTGCACTGTGGGGACCCGTCTCTGGGGCTGGCCAAGGCGGGAGCTGCCTTCTTCTGCTTACAGGAAGTGTGGAGGGAGAGGCGCGGGCGGGAGCCAGGGCTGTGCACAGCGCTGGCGGGCAGGCATGGGTTCTAGGTGGGCGCGGGCTTGGCGGGCCCCACACTCTGCGCAGCTCCCTAGGAGGAGCTTCCTCTGGGTTGCTGGAGTGCCCGGGCTGGGTGCCTCAAAGTCCCGTGGGGACTGCCATTGAGAGGTGAAGCCGGCTGGACTTCTGGGTAGGGTGAGGACCTGGGGATTTTGTAAAGGCAACAATCAGCACTCTGTGTCTAGCTAATCAGGTAGGGGACTTGGAGAACTTTTGTGTCTAACTAAAGGATTGTGAACACACCAATCTGCACTCTGTGTCTAGCTAAAGGTGAGTAAACGCATCAATCAGCGCTCTGTCAAACGCACCAATCAGCTCTGGTAAAACAGACCAATCAATTCTCTGTAAAATGGACCAGTCAGCTCTCTGTAAGATGCAGGTGGGGCCAGATAAGGGAATAAAACAGGCCACTGCACCAGCAGTGGAAACCCGCTTAGGTCCCCTTCCATGCTGTGGAAACTTTGTTCTTTTGCTCTTCCCAGTAAATCTTGCTGCTGCTGCTTCTTTGGGTCCCTGCTGCCCTTATGAACTGTAACACTCATTACGAAGGTCTGCAGCCTCACTCCTGAAGCCAGCGAGACCACGAACCTACCCAGAAGGAGGAACAACTCTGGAGGAGAAGGAACAACTCTGGAAGCGCCACCTTTATGAACTGTAACACTCACGCGAAGGTCTGCAGCTGAACTCTTGAAGTCAGCGAGACCACGAACCCATCAGAAAGAAGAAACCCTGTACACGTCTGAACATCAGAAGGCGCAAATTCCAGACAAACCATCTTTAAGAATTGTAACACTCACCATGAGGGTCCACAGCTTCATTCTTGAAGTCAGAAAGACAAAGAACCCAGCAATGCCAGACACAATGTGACTTTTGGGAAACACCTGAGATTTTAGGGGGATACCTGACAGAGAGTACCAAAGTTTAAACTGAGTACCATGTGCCATTTATTTCCTGATGTAAAAGAATGCACAGCAGTATATATTTTAGTGACTTTTATTAAAAATTATTTGAGAAGTATGACTAAAATTAAGACTATAAAATCAAATAATTATCTTTATATCTAATATACATCATTCACAATGAACTATTACTGCCATTACATTTAGATTTTTATATTATATGCCTCTATTGATGGAAATACAAAAGAGTAAAACATTTGTTTTGCCATGATTATACTATCAGTGATTAAAAACTAAGTGATTATATCTCCCTCTATATTTAGAGTACACAAAGTCTCCCAAAGTTTTCTACATAATTTTTTCATGAAAATTACAGATCTTCATTGTCTATATGAGTCCAATTTATTTTTTAAAAATCGATTGTTGGTTTGCTTACAAACAATGCTTATTCGCCCTTTTCCTAAATATTAATGGGTTAGAAGGAATGTGTATTATTTAAGTAATCTGCAGTGTGATTTTGGAGTAAGGATACTCAAGTGGATAAATGAGAATAGCTTATATTGTCCAAAATGAGACATATACTGGCCACTTATTTTCCACAAGGGTGCCAAGAAAATGACGAATGGGTAGTCTTTGTAAATAAAAAATAAAAATAAATATTAATAAATAAATATATATATATATATATATATATATATATATATAGTACTGAAAACATTAGACATATGTATCCAAAATAATGAACCTCATTTCATAACTTACACAAAAACTAAATCAAAGTGGACTATGGAAATGAATGTAGGAACACAGAACATTAAAATTTTAGAAGAAAAGAGAGGAAAAAGTTGTCCTTGGTTTATGCAAAAATTCTTTATATGGGATACTAAATGTAGACATTAGCAAAATTAATTCTTCTGCTCTTCAAAAGACACTGTTAAGAAAGTGCTAAATTGGCCGGGCGTGGTGGCTCAAGCCTGTAATCCCAGCACTTTGGGAGGCCGAGACGGGTGGATCACGAGGTCAGGAGATCGAGACCATCCTGGCTAACACGGTGAAACCCCGTCTCTACTAAAAAATACAAAAAACCAGCCGGGCGATGTGGTGGGCGCCTGTAGTCCCAGCTACTCGGGAGGCTGAGGCAGGAGAATGGCGTAAACCCGGGAGGCGAGCTTGCAGTGAGCAGAGATCGCGCCACTGCACTCCAGCCCGGGCGACAGAGCGAGACTCCGTCTCAAAAATAAATAAATAAATAAATAAATAAATAAATAAATAAATAAATAAATAAAGTGCTAAATTAAGTCACATGAGAGAAAATAGTTGCAAATCATATATCTGATAAAAGATTTCTATTCAAAATATATACAGAACTCCTCAATAGTAATAACTCTTAAAAAATAAGTATAAAATACTTCAGTAAACACTTTACTGAGGAAAATATTCAAATGGAAAATAAACAAATTAAAAAGATGTCCAACACCACTCATTAGTCATTAGGGATATAGAAATTAAAATTACAGTGAGATATCTAAGGACCCAGCAGTGTGACTAAAATTAAAGATTCTAAAGATATAAAGCGTGGATAAGAATGAGACATCACTGGAACTCTTATACATTGTTGGTGAGAATGAAAAATGGTAATGTGGGAAGTTTCTTTGACAATTTTTCATATAGTTGCATATTTCCTCATGATGTGAATCAGATAAATGCTTCCCTAGATCTTTACAAAAGAAAATGAAAATTGTGGGTGTGTCCTCAAATGTTGTTAGAGGACATAAACATAAGAGCCCAAACTATGATCAGTTCACTCAATTTAAATGAATTTCTAAAGAATGAATCTAAGTGCAAAGTCACACAAAAAAGATAATATAGCATATAATTGTTTTTATAACATATTTGCAAAGAGACAAACATATAGTGACATAAACCAGATAATTGTTTGCGATAGACTGGGGTTGCAGGATGGAGCTGTGACTACAAAGAGGCTCCAATGAACTATTTCAGATGGTGATGATACTCTCAATTATGATTATAATGCTATATGCACATTGTAATCTTTTGTCAAAACACTGAAGACTGATGAAACTCATTATATATTAGTTAGTAAAAGCAATATGTTGGAGAAACAATAGTCTTTTAGCAAAAGATACCCACATGCAAAGTAAAAAAAAGGAATCTAGACACAGAATTTTGTACTTTACATAAAAATTAAATCAAAATGAGTCATAGACTTAATTGTACAATGCAAAACTAAAAAATTCTTAAAATATAGCATACAAGAAAATCTAAATAATCTTAGGTATGATGATGACTTATTCAATACAACACCAAATACATGGTCTATAAAAGAAATAACTGAAAAATTAGATTTCATTAAAAATTAGAAAACTTCTCCTATAAAATATACTGTTGAAAGAATGAGAAAAGAAGCCATAGACTGGGAGAAAACATTTGCAAAAGGCATACTGAAAAAGGAATGATATCCAAAATACACAAAAAACTCTTAAAACTCAACAAGAAAGAAAAAGCAGATTTTAAATGTGGGCAAAAAACCTTAACAGACACCTCACCAAAAAAGATACACAGATGGCAAATAAGCACATTAAAAGATGCTCAATATCCTCTCATTCGAAAATTAATTACAGATTAAAACAAAATTGAGATACCACTACGCATTTATTAGAATGGCCAAAGTGCAAATAAATATATGGCAACAAATGCTAGGGTAGATATAGAACAGGAACCATCATTCACTGCTGGTGGGAATGAAAGCCATTTTGAAAGACATCTTGGCATTGTTACAAACTAAACATAATCTGACCATTATCCTTAATTCAAAAGATAACAAGAAATAACAGATAATCTAAATAAAATTAGAGCTAATTTCATTAGCCCATTAAGTTTCAAGATGCTGCATTTGCTATCAATTGCTGCCAGCAGATTTGGTGTCCCAATTTGCTGTCCCAAAAATTAGTGGCTTAAAACAATACACATTTGTTTTTCTCAAAGTTTCTGTTTATATGCCAAAGTTTCTGTTCTCATACTGCTAATAAAGACATATCTGAGAGTGGGTCATTTACAAAGGAAAGAGATTTAATTGACTCACAGTTCCACATGGCTGGGAAAGCCTTACAATCATGGTTGAAAACAAATGAGGGGCTAAGTCACATCTTACATGGTGGCAGGCAAGAGAACTTGTGGAGAGGAACTCTCCTTTCTAAAACTATGAGGTCTCATGAGAATTACTCACTATCACCAGAACAGCAAAGGAAAGACCCACCCCCATGATTCAATTATCTCTCACCAGCTCCCTCCCACAACATGTGGGAATTATGGGAGCTGCAATTCAGAATGAGATTTTGTTGGGGACACAGCCAGACCATATCATTCCACCCACCCCCTCCCAAATCTCATGTCCTCACATTTCAAAACCAAGCACACCTTTCCAAAAGTCTCCCAAAGTCTCATTCACCATTAATTCAGGAGTCCACAGTCCCAAGTCTCAACTGAGAAAAGACAGGTCCCTTCCACCTATGAGCCTGTAAAATCCAAAGCAAGTTAGTTACTTCCTAGTTACAATGGGCATACAGGAATTGGGTAAATACACCCAATCCAAATGAAAGTATTTTAAAAACAAAAAGGATCCTGAAATTAAAAGATGTAATTTTCCAGGATAAAGGAATGAATTTATCCACAGTAAGACATAATTTGAAAATGTGAGATCTTGGAATTTAGTTTTCTCAGATTTTGTTTACTTCTTCTGCATGTTTAAGTTCAAAGAGAAAAATAATCCAATAGAACGTATGAAAGCAAGAATGGGCATGGTGGCTCATGCCTGTAATCCCAGAAATTTGGGAGGCTGGGCGGGTGAATCACCTGACGTCAGGAGTTCAAAACCAGCCTGGCCAGCATGGCAAAAGCCCAACTCTACTAAAAATATAAAAGTAGCCAGGTGCATTAAAGTACGCTTGTAATCTCAGTTACTCGGGAGGCTGAGGCAGAAGAATTGCTTGAACCTAGGAGGCAGAGGCTGCAGTGAGCTGAGATGGCACCTCTGCACTCCAGCCTGGGAGATAGAGTGAGACTCTATCCTCCTCTCACCATGAAAAAAAAAAAGAGTCTAATAGCAATAGCTGAAGTATGTAATTCTCTACTTAAATAATACACTGGATAAGTGACAAGGAAATATATTTTACTGATGCTTAGTATTGCTTAGTATAAATTGGCCTTAATTTAGAGAAGCAACAAGATGCTGCTAAAGCATGGCTCAGAGGAGCAGCATAAAACAAAATCAAAATAGGCTTCCTGACCATTGGCGTCCTGTTGTCTCCTTCTTCTCTGCATTTCTCAAGCTCTAGCAGAATAACAAGGGAGAAATTCACTTGGTAACAGCAGATACATATAACCTCCTTGATGAGAAGTTTACTTTTTGGGGAGCAGTAGAAAATGTGGAGGTAGACAATTTGACTTCTTTCAACACTGTATTAAGTTCACGACACAAGCAAAGTTTGTGACTTCAAGTACTATTTCTAGATTCTATTTTTTACTCTAGTGATTGATAATCACCTAGGGATTATGAATGGTCACAATACAGACAAAAGTAAATATTTGAAAATAAGAAGCCAAAATACTATAAAAAGTATTGGTAACATAAAATAAGACAATAAAGTTATAAAGAGGAACCAAAGGGAAATAGTTCCTTATAAAAATAAAATTCTTGTATTGGAAATAAAAACCACAATAGAAGGATTTTATAACAGAATAATATAGCCAAAAATGGTATTTTTAAAACTGGATTATTAAGTTTAAAAAGCCTTCCAGAAATCATTAGAAAATATTAAAAATCATGGAAAGAATAAGAATTTGTGGTGTCTGTAAGGCAGAACTAGACACATAACTGCCTGAAATAGGAGTCCTTGAGGGAGTTTAAATATATATTGATCAGAGGAAATACTTGAAACAGTGAGGATGGAACAGATCCAAATATTTAAAAGACAAAATATATTATATTAGAAAAATCTCATAAAATAAAAACAGAAACTTTCGAAAAGCCACAACCAGACACATAACAGTGAAACTAAAATTTTTCAAACTAATAGAAACAATTCTAATGAAATAAATGTTAGAATTATTAACAACACCAAGAGCAAAAAGATAGTGGAGCGATATTTTCAAAACATAAGATATGAAGAATTATATGATACTTCTAATGTTATGGTGAACTAAACAGATTTAAAATGAAGACATAAAGTTACTTTATAATTTTTATCATAGAAAAAAAAATATTGGAGGAGATCCTATTGAATGGATAAAAATCAACCAAGAGAAATGCTAAAGGAAGCAGGTAAAATAGGGCTTAGTGAACAATTTATAAAAGATTATTGTTATCTGAATACAGAAAGAATAAAATACAAAAAAAAATAACAATTATGTTCATATGATTATAGACTAATACCAAAATAGACATTAATATTGGGAGATAGAAGGGTAAGAGGAAATAAATAAAATCTTAAAGTACTCTCTAGCCTGATTTAAGAGAAACATGTAGAACTCAATGACTGAAAAATTGCAAGGGAATCCAAACTTAAAGTTTTAGTAGGTTATAAATACCTCAGAATTAAAAAAAAAAAAAAATGTAATATTTTCAAATCAGCCAAAAAAGTACCTCTTCTTAGAATGAGGGAAAAAAAAGTACAATGAATATAAAATAAGACAGAAATATTAATGTAGTCAGAATTACTGGAAATTAAATTTAATAATGCAAAAGGTGACAGCTTTGCCTGTCACTTACTGGCTAGAACACTGACACACAGCCTAACCATGTGGCCTTGACTTCCTCACAGCATGGCTAACTGCAACACATGTGGTTGCTCAGGGCTGTGAAAGCAAGCACTCTGATAACCAGATGGGAGCCATATTGCCTTTTGTGACCTACCCTTGGATGTACCAGCCTTATTGTCACACTAACAAACCTGACTAAACCTGACAGAGGAAGTGTGGATCCTAACTTTCAATGGGAGGGATGTCAGAGCACTTCATTTATGGTATTGAAGATATGACTGTGGCCATCTTTGAAAATATACAATCTGCTAGTCTGTCTTCTAACTAAATAATCCACTTTCTCTCATATACAAAATCTAGCACTGTCTGCCCACCAAATCCCTAAGTGTTATCCTATTATGACATTAGTTCATCAAAGTCCAGGATTTCCTCAGGTAAATCAGATTCAACTATAGATGAGGCACTTCAGGTTTTCTACTGTGTGTAGAACTCCTGAAATACCGTTTATGTCAATCTGAATTACTTGTGAACTAAAGAAACAAGTTATCTGCCCTCCAGCTTCCTACCCTGGACAGACTGCTATGATGAGATGGACACAGAATAGCTGATACAGACACTCACTCAAAAAGATAAGGTTCTCAATGGTTATTGGCCCATAGAATTTTCAGAGTCCAGTCATGCACATGTTGCCAGATCAATGTTTAGGGAAAAGTTCTGCCTGGGAGTACAGGGTAGATCTAGGCATTATGTTTCAAGCTCTTGGTTTTGCCCTCTGAAGAATCCTTCTTTTTCCATAGAAGTGCCATGTGTTCATAACTGAGTATTTCTCTCCACCTGCCTTCTGCTTGTATCCCCTAAAGGAATGTGAAAAGATTTCTTTACTTTTCTATCCTTTCTGCTTTTAATTGAATAACATATACTAATACTATATTTTTAAAAGTTTATAGGCATTTTGGGTATCAATTTATAATCTAATCTATTAAACAAAATCCACATCCACATCCACAAAAATGTTTCACTGAGAGATCCCTTTGAGTCTACTAAGGCATGAAGCATTTCAAGACCTTAGAAACTGTATTAGATCATTTTCACACTGCTGACATAGACATAATGAGACTGGGAAGAAAAAGAGGTTTTAAGAGACTGACAGTTCCATGTGACTGGGGAGGTCTCACAATCATGGCGGAAGGCGAGGAAGAGCAAGTCACATCTTACAGGGATGGCAGTGGGCAAAGAGAGAGATTGCGCAGGGGAACTTCTCTTTATAAAACCATCAGATCTGATAAGACTTACTCACTATCACAGGAACAGCATGAGAAAGACCCACCCCGTGGTTCAGTTACCTCCCACTGGGTTCCTCCCATGACACGTGGAAATTGAAGATAAGATTTGGGTGGGGACACAGCGAATCCATATCAATCCACCTTGGCCCCTCCCAAATCTCATGTCCTCACATTTCAAAAGCGAATCCTGCTTTCTGAACAATCCCCAAAAGTTTTAACTCATTTCAGCATTAAAAGTCCACAGTCCAAAATCTCATCCGAGACAATGCAAGTTCCTTCTGCCCATGAGCCTGTAAAATCAAAGTATCTTGTTACTTCCTAGATACAATGCAGGTATAGACATTGGGCAAATACAGCCATCCTACATGTGAGAAATTGGCCAAAACAAAGGGGCTACATGCCCCATGCAAGTCCAAAATCCAGCAGAGTAGTCAAATTTGAAAGCACCAAAATGATCTCCTTTGACTCTGTGTCTCATATCCAGGTCATGCTGGTGCAAGAGGCAGGCTCCCACAGCCTTGGGCAGCTCCACCCCTGAAGTTTTGCAGGGTATAGCTCGTCTCCTGGCTGCTTTCATGGGCTGGCATTGAGTGTCTGTAGCTTTTCCAGGCACACAGTGCAAGATATCAGTGGATCTACCATTCTGGGATCTGGAGGATGGTGACCCTCTTCTCACAGCTTCACTAGACAGTGCCTCAGTAGGAACTCTGTGTGGGAGCTCCAACTCCACATTTTTCTTCTGCACAGCCCTAACAGAAGTTTTCCATGAGGGTCCCACCCCTGCAACAAACTTCTGCCTTGGCATCTGGGCATTTCCATATATCCTCTGAAATCTAGGCTGAGGTTCTCAAACGTCAATTCTTGACTTCTGTGAACCTGCAGGCTCAACCTATGTGGAAGCTGCCAAGGGTTGGGGATTTCACTCTCTAAAACCATGGCCCAAGGTGTACCTTGGCCCTATTAAGACACGGCTGGAGTGGCTGGGATGCAAAGCCCCTATTCCCTAGAATGCACACAGCATGGGGACCCTGGGCCCAGATCACAAAGCAGTTTTTTCCTCATGAGCCTCCAAGCCTGTGATGGGAGGGGATGCAGTGAGCACCATTGGCATGCCCTGGAGACTTTTCCCCCCTTGTCTTTTGGATTAAATTTCAGCTTCTCATTATTTATAGAAATTTCTGCAACTATCCTCAGAAAAGGGTATTTTTTTTTTAAATCACATTATCAGGGCAAATTTTCCGAACTTTTATGCTCTGTTTCACTTTTAAGACTGAATGCTTTTAATAGCACCCAAGTCACCTCTTGAATGTTTTGTTGCTTAGAAATTTCTTATACCAGATACCCTAAATCATCTCTCCCAGATTTAAAGTTCCTCAAATCTCTAGGGCAGGGGCAAAATGCCACCAGTCTCTTTGCTAAAACATAACAAGGGTCACCTTTGCTCCAGTTCCCAGCAAGTTCCTCATCTCCATTTGAGACTACCTAAGCCTGGACATTATTGTTCATATCACTATCAGCATTTTTGTCAAAGCCGTTCAGCAAGTCTCTAGGAAGTTCCAAACCTTCCTGCATTTTCCTCTCTTTCTTCTGAGTCCTCCACACTGCTCCAAACTTTGCCTTTTACCCCGTTCCAAAATTGCTTCCACATTTTCAGGTATCTTTTCAGCAACACCCCACTCCTGGTACCAATTTACTGTATTAGTCTGTTTTCATACTGCTGTTATAGATATACCCGAGACTGGGAAGAAAAAGAGGTTGAAATGGACTCACAGTTCCATGTGACTGGGGAGGCCTCACAATCGGAAGGCAGGGAGGAGCAAGTCACATCTTACATGGATGGCAGCAGGCAAAGAGAGAGCTTGTTCAGGGGGACTCCTCTTTATAAAACCATGAGATCTCATGAGACTTATTCACCATCAATGAGAACAGCATGAGAAAGATCCACCCCATGATTAAATTATTTTGTACTGGGTTCATCCCATGACATGTGGGAATTGAAGATGAGATTTTGGTGGCGACACAGCCAAACCATATCAGAAACCTTATTTTTTAATAGAGATGCCCACAGACCATGCAATTAGATTCCACTGAAGCCTGAAGTACTAACAAATGGTTTTAAATTTGCATCCTTAGTTACATTTTTACCATGAGACATTTTCTTGACAGTGACCTGGAGTGAAACTATGACACATGGCTATTACTTCTCCATGAATCTTCTCTTAAAATAGTAAGGAGTGAGAGACCGTTTTATTTGCAAACTCAGCAACTGTAGGCTCATTTATACTTATACTAAAAACTTTTCCCTCATTTTATACCTGGCAGCTAGAAAATGATGAGCTGCACACTCAAAACTTTGTGTGAACATTTCCTTAGCTAGATCATCAAGTTAATTAATATGTTGTCTATTTTCTATATTACTGTAGTTGTCAATTTGATACTGTCTCTGCATATAAAATATGTCCTTTTCTCTATCAGTAACATTTTCCTCACTTTCCTTTAAGCCCCACCTCTGGTCCCTCAAGCTTTTGCTAACACCCTCTTTGACACTCTTTTGGCTTTAACTAATGGTCTCCTCAATATCCTTACAGCTTCTGCCACCAACCAGTACCACATCATTGTAATGTATTTTTGACTGTGTAAAGGCAGCACTTCATTCCTGGTATCATGATATATCTATTTTGGCTATTTATGTGTAACACATTAACTCAAAAGTTATGGTCCTAAAATGACCCTTCAATAGAATGCTCACGGACCCCATAAAACACCAATTCAGAATGGGCACGGTTCTTTCTGCTCTTTATTCTGTAATAACGGACTGGCAGTGACTGGCTTCCTGGGGCAAAACTCATGCAGAGACTCCCTTATTTGCATGCCTGAACGTTGATAATGGCTGTCACTGGGAATCTCATTCAGCTGGAACAGTCAACCAGTTGGTAATCTATCATCTACTATGGCCTTTCTATGTGGCCTGAGCACCCTAACAAGATGACAGCGTTGGATTTCTCACATGGCACTCAGGGCTCCAAAGGCAAGTGTTCCAAGTGAATCAGGTGGAAACTCGGTACCTTCTGTGTCCTAATGATATTACATAAAAGAAAACAGTCATTCATTTTGTTGAGAAATGTGAATTTGGACTTTCTTAGGCTGTTTTGTCTCTTTCCATATGGGTTTGTCTGAGATAACTTCACAGGGGATAAGATTATCCACTTTCAAGATGCTTCACTCACACAGCTCAAAAATTGCTACTGCCTACAGCCTAGAAGTTCAGCCATGGCCTGTGTGTGTGTGAGGGGAAGTGTATCTTAAGGGGAGCAGGTGGGGAGATGGCGAGGTTTCATTTTATCGCCATGTGAACCTTTCCACAGTCTACTTGGACTTCCACAGGGCCCAGTGATTCAGTTCCAAGAAAAGGTATCTCAATGGAATCAAATGGAAACTATTAAATCTTTAATCGTTCAGCTTTGGAAGTTACATAGTTTCATTTTGCCATATTCATAAACAGACCTACATCCAAGAGGAGGAAATACACTTCACCTCACAATGAGAAGAATATCTAAATTGCACTGAATGAAGAGAATCTATAATGAAACATACTGTTTTAGCCAACTTTAAAAGTGTAATCTGCCAAACCACTCTACTATTCTACCCTTGTAGAAAGAAAAACAAGCCATGTATATTAAATATGACATAGGCAAGCATATACATATGTAGATACATATATAAACAATCAATTATGAAATAGAAAGTTTTTACCTTCAATAATTGTTATCTGAATTTTTGGTATTTTCTTAATTACCAGAGAGCCTGAATATGTGTTTTGTGACCAGTTTGAGCTTATTGTATCAAACAGGTAAACTTAGGGAAAGACCTTAAGCACGAAGCCTTGGAGTTTGTTTTATTATTGCTGTTGTTTCTTCAGACTATGGTAGCAATTAAAATTTTGTGGGTTTTTTTTTTTTTTTTTTTTTTGAGATAACCAGTAGATTTCACACTCCCACGAAATTTCTTGTACTAATAAGTGAAAATTATCTTAATTATTAGTACTAAGTGGAAATAAATATGCCAATTAACTGACCTCTCTGATTATAAAAGGCTGTTAGTAATGTGTAATATGGAGAGATAGTCAATATCATTTCATGCCTTGATTTTAAAACAAAGTCTATCATAAAAAGTTAAGCTTAGTAATTCACTTAAAATGATAACAAAATAAAAAATTCCAGAATGGGAACGAAAGATAGCACAGCTGGATTTTTTTTCACCCAAAATTACATTTCATGCCAGCAGTCTGTAGAAGAAAATAATTATCAGATTATATTCTGTATGTTCTACTGTCAGATAATATAGTATCTATATTAAAAACACCTGTAATTTTTCTCAATTTGGCCACATAAAAATAAAGATTCTTTTGCATGTTTGGTATTAGAAAACATAAGCATGGAATTTAATGCCACACATAAAGTGGCACTAAACAACTAAGTAAATTCTGAATATATTCCAACTCATCATGTAATTTTGAACAGGTATTTACTTTCATAAAGTTAAATTGCTCAATATGTCTACATTATATAAGACTCCTAACACGTTGGCAGATACATTCATGTGTGTGTGTGTGTATATATATATATATATAATATATATATATATAATATATATAAAAAAATTGAAATCCTCATATGGGAAAAGACTCTTTATATTTAGCCTACTGCTGTAAGATGACTAACAGACAAACTATAACTCAAAGACAAATATCTACCACATTTCACAGCTCTATTTGCTTTGAAATATTTGCTGAAGGGTTATGCGCAGTAGCTCACACTTGTAATGCCTGCACTTTGGAAGGCTGATGTGAGACAATCACTTGAGCACAGGAATTCAAGAACAGCCTAGGCAACACAGTGAGACCCTGTCTCTACAAGAAAAAAAAAAAAAAAAGAAAAAGAAAAAATTGTGGGCTGGCTGAGGTGGCTTATGCCTATAATCCCAGCACTTTGGGAGGCTGAGGCGGGGGGGATCACATGTAGTCAGGAGTTCGAGACCAGCCTGGCCAACATGGTGAAACTCCATCTGTACCAAAAATACAAAAAAAAAAAAAAAAAAAAAATTAGCTGGGCATAGTGGTGCATGTCTGTAATCCCAGCTAGTCAGGAGGCTGAATTAGGAAAATCACTTGAACCCAGTAGGCAGAGTTTGTGGTGATCTGAGAACCACGCCACTTCACTGCAGCCTGGGTGACAGAGTGAAACTTTGTCTCAAATAAAAGAAAAAGAAAAAAATAGCTATCTGTGGTGTCACACACACAGCTACTCAAGAGGCTGAGGCAAGAGGATCTCTTGAGCCCAGGAAGTCAAGGCTGTAGTTAAGTCATGATCACACTACTGCACTCCAGCCTGGGCAATAGCACAAGACTCTGTCTCAAAAAAAAAAAAAAAAAGGATGTGTATGTATATGTGTGTGTGTATATATATGTATTTGCTGAACAACTCAAACAGCAACTTTATGAAACATATAATAAGTTGATTGTATTGATTGTATTTTAACTAAGTTCTAGAGAAAGGGATCTAGCAGAGGTGGCTCTATACTGTCAACTTATCTATGCCCGAACTACATTCTCCAGTATTCTCTTCCCTCTGTGATTCAGGTTAGGCATTGCCACAACAGAAATGTTTGAAAATTCAAGGATGCAAGAAGTGCATGAACCAGTTCCTTTTGAAGGTCTTCATAAAGCTCTGAGCCCCACTAGAGCTTACACAGGTGGCCAACATATTCGATCATCCTTTGAGTATGCAGCTACTTTAGCTGCCCTCAATACTCCTGCTTCAACTTCTCCAGGTCCTGTACACATGTGATTAGGCACATGTGCAGCCCCATGGGAATAGGTGCTAGCAATGTCTGCCAGAAGCTAGCATTTTTGAGGTTAAAGTCAGTTAAAATCTTACTCCTACATCTTAACTGCTTCCAACACACATCCCTGAGCCATTTCTTTTACATGAGTTCAGGGCTTCAGTTTGTTTCTCTCTGTTCGACTTTTCCTTTGCTTTCCTCCATCATCAGATCAAATATTTTCTGCCTGCCAGTTGTCCTGACTTACAGCAATTTTATATTCACCAGGAGACACAGTAGTGTAACTCTTCCCTTGCATTCTTCAACAGCGCCCACATTTTTGTAATTTTATTCCTATAGTAAATACACTCTTTCATATTACTCTACTAATATACTTCCTTGGTCAGACTCTAATCAATACATCAGTCAAGCTAGTTAAGTTAGGTTTTAGGACACTTATTTCACACATGTTCAGGGCCTGGTTATTGTGTTTTGACAGTTTTTGCATAGGACATTTTCCATGTTTCTCTCCCAGCACATCTTCCTTCAGTCTTAAATACATCCAGCAGAAATTTAAGAAATAGTTGCTAGATGAGTACATAAATATGTGGGAGAGTGAATGAAATATGAATATCTCATCTCTCGAGCATCTTGAAGTATGAATTATCACAGAATCAAGTACTATTCTTCAGTTTTATTGGGGCATATGAATTACCTGGGTTTATCTAGAGAGGCTTACAGAAACCAATACATTACAAAAAAATTATAAAACTGTGTTATCATTATAAAAAAAAAACCAGTAATTCCATTCATTGATCATATACCTTCTATGTATTAGCAATAAGATTTAGGGTAACTGTACAGCTAAATAAATGATGCCCTGAAATCTCCACATAAACTTACCATGAACTAACATTGCTGACGGTGATATGAATGTCACTTCCCTGAAAACTCAAAAAGCATCAATAATACATTTCTCAGAAAAGTTGACATTTGAACTAGGTCTTGAATAACAGGAGATACATTTTAGGGCACAAAGCACATATAGATAGAAGTAGCAATATAAAATATTGGAGACACAAAATAGAACACAATGTTCAAGAAATTCACCAGTGTGATATTACTAAGGATACTCATATTTGTGCTTTGATAGGTAATTCTGAATCCAATGGAGATAAAAATTGGAAGAAAGAATTTGAGAATGGGTCTCTCATTTGAAAGCTTAGTCTTTAATACTACAGAAAGGTGGTGTTTTGTATAATAAGCTAAAGATTCCTATAGTTCATTGAAACCAATATGTCTTGTAAAGTGATGTACATCTGGGTTTGAAGATCAATCAAGAGTCAAACATCATTAAAACTGGTCCATCACTAGCAAATTGAGAATAACAAGTTAGGTTGAGAAATATGAATAGCTTGTTTGAATAGCTTTAAAGCAGAGGTCATATTAATTTCAAAGCTTGAAGTGAATTATAAAAATATTTAAATATATCTTCACATAAAGTTAATATATAAAAATTAAAAGTTATCTGAACTAGTTTCTTTAACAGGGAAAGCATAATGTTTTCCTTGAGATTCTATCTTTAGATAACCCTTAGGTCCCAGATTGCTTTTAGTTTTCTAAGATTAAGTTCCTAATGTTTCACAGATTTCTACTGAGATTATAACTATTCTACTCTCCAAGCTAGTGAAAGAAAAATACAGTCAAATTCCTTGGGGAGGTGATCTAATCATGGCTGAAACATAGCATTTGAGAAACCATTTCTCATAGACCAATATTAGCTCAATGCACACAAGTTATTTCACTGGAAAGATTCTTTCATGGGAGAATCAAGGATAGGTTTAATTTTAGCACAAGTACTGTAACCTTGAAACATACTTCCAAATATTATTTGAATTACTAACTTAAAGCACTGATAGAAAAGATATTTAACTTGAAGTTTTGATTATATTGGTACAATGAAATATTTTAGGGAAATAACTCCTTATCAGAATAAAGCAAACTTATTTTTACATCAACCCTAATTCAATAGTGGAAATAATTTAACCATGTATACTGATACTATTAAATAAAATTGACATTTTTGATATTTATTAAACATCTAAGGGAAAATTTCCAGACACTATTGTGTCCAGAATTGGTTCCTTCTAGTGGGTTCTTGGTCTCACTGACTTCAAGAATGAAGCTGTGGACCCTCACGGTGAGTGTGACAGTTCTTAAAGATGATGTGTCTGGAGTTTGTTCCTTCAGATGTTCAGATGTGTCTGGAGTTTCTTTCTTCCAGTGAGTTCGTCGTCTTGCTTGACTTCAGGAGTGAAGCCGCAGACCTTCGCACTGAGTGTTACAGCTCACAAAGGTAGTACGGACCCAAAGAGTGAGCAGCAGCAAGATTTATTGTGAAGAGTGAAAGAACAAAGCTTCCACAGCGTGGAAGGGGACCCGAGCAGTTTGTCGCTACTGGCTCAGAGTGGCCAGCTTTTATTCCCTTATTTGGCCCCACCCAATTCCTGCTTTTGGGTCCATTTTATAGAGTGCTGATTGGTGCCTTTACAAACCTTTAGCTAAACACAGGGAACTGATTGGTGTGTTTACAATCCTTTAGCTAGACAGAAAAGTTCTCCAAGTCTGCACCTGACCCAGAAGCCCAGCAGCTTCACCTCTCACTATGAAGTTGCCAAGCATGAAATCTTGAGAAAAACTGTGGAAACTACAGAATAATAAATAAATTTATTAATTTGTGTATTACTTATATGTTCCTAGCTATAAACAAACATTTGGAAAAAAAAATACTATGCAGAACAGAAGCAACAAATCAAGGAATCCATCTAGATAAATTATATACTTAAAGGCAATCTCATGACAAAACAATAAAGTTTTTGTACAATATCATAGAAAAATAAAGATATGTAGTCATACCACAATATTATAAACATGAGTTCAAAGGAAAAATAAACATTTAGATAATTTGAGGGGAGAACTATTTAAGCAAAGATTTTATAGTCTGAATGAAGCAATTTTGAAATTCTACTTAGAGGGTAACCCGAAACTCTATTATTAGTGTCATATATCTTCTTCTTCTTCTTTTTTTTTTTTTTTGGATGTAATTGTGCATACAAAAAGACTAAGGCTTGTGAACCATTACTTATTTGCTAATTCCGTATTATTTAGTATCTGTAAAAACCATATATGCTTTTACCCAGGACATCTATAAGTAAGAATACATTGTCATGCTCTTCAAAATATTTTCTATGTGTTGACTAAAGACCCTGTTTTGGAGTTACTTCTTGTAATTGTTGTATAAAGAAAGATGCCTGAAGAATTCTACTCTGTGGAAAACAGATATAAATTGGACTAAACTTTCCAAAAGAGACTTCTTATTTAACTGAAAAAAAAAAGTTAGAAGTGTTTACTGTGGAAGAGCTGTTACTTCTTTAAGTAAGAATGGTATTAAGCTTGCAGCCTTCTTTTGCTATTTGAGTCCAGGAAAACAAAACATCAAAAACTTTTAAAAAAAGAAAAGGAAGAAAGAGTTGGTACAAAGTATAATCTATAAGATGTAGTTTTTAACTAAGAATTATTAGAAAAGAAAAAGAAGAAAATAAGAAAGTATTGCCCATATTCCACTTGGTTTTTAAAAAGCAGTTGCTAGAAACTGACTCAGTGTGGGCACATGGATTGGACTGAGGAAATACTTCAAAACAACTATTTTAAAATAAAGACAAAATGTTTATAAAACTAGTGAAAATATACTAAGAATTATGAAACACTATTCTAGAGGTGAAAAATGCAATAACATAAATTTCACTAAATATGTTCAACAGAAATTTGGGATGGCAGAAGAAAGAATTGTATTTGAGAATGCATCAACAGAAATTACTCTAAAATCAGAGGGAAACAAAAATTGGAGGAAACATAAATGGAACTATAGAGAACAATGGAACAATATCATGAATCCCCACATATGAGTAAATGAGTAATTTTTTCCAGAAAGAAAAATAAAGAAAAAAGAAGTAGGAAAAAAAAAAAAAACAAAAAAACAAAAAAACAAACAAACAAACAAAAAAAAACTATTGGGAAAACATAATGGCTAAAAAGTTTCAAAATTTGGGTTAAAACTTTAAAAATTCAATAAGCTCAATAAAACTCATAAAGGGTCAAAACAAAGAAGATTAACAAAAAATAACTTCTTAATGGTTGATTTCTCATCAGAAACAATAGAAAACAAGATACTTTTCAGAAGAATGACAAAGTGAAAGAGAAACACACCACAAATTGCCAAGTAAGAATATGTATTCAGCAAAGTTAATTTTAATAAAGAAGATAAAATAAAGACAGGTCTAGATTTTAAAATAATGATAAAAAGAAAAAAAACAGAGAATGTTATGTCTAAGAGAGCTGTCCTACAAGAAATATGAAAAAAAGCTCTCCAAACTGAAAAAAAAAAAAAAAAAAAAAAATGGTGCTAGATTGTAACTCACCTGGACAGGAGGAAATGAAGAAAATTAGAAATAGTAACTATCAGGGTAATTATAAAATATTGACATGTTTTCTTTCTCTGTTGATTAATTAAAAACCATATGACTATTTAAAGCAAAAACTACACATATACACACACACACACAGAGGGAGGGGGAGAGACAGAGAGACAGACTAGCAGGAAAAAACGACAAGGAAATGGAGCTATGCTGATTAGAATTGCTATATTTTAGCCAATGTAAGTCAATACTAACTGAAATAGATTATGATAATTATATAAATATATATAATTTATATAAATATAAATATATATTATATTTATAATTATAAATATAAATATATAATTATATAAATATATATAATTTATCATAATCTATTT